>NW_022986975.1:0-107709 GCF_010093935.1 Zasmidium cellare ATCC 36951
TAATTAACCTAGTACTAGGTTAAGCGTAGAATAAACTTCTACTTTCTCTATCCTCGTATATAGCGAGTATAAAATACGTACTAGGGAATTACGTATACTATTACGTAGGGAAGGTTTACCTCGGTCCCTTTTAGATTTCTAAATATCTCTTAGTATTCTTTTATAACTAGTTTATAATAGCCTATACTATAATAAGCTACTTTTCGAGTATCTAAGAGTCTATATTTCTAGCCTCTCTATATTTTACTTTTTACTTAATATTATACTTTAACTTAAAGCTTTATAGCTAGCTATTACTAAATATAGATACCTCTATTTTATAGTATTATAGTAGTTTTTTCTAAAATCTAGCTACTTACTTCTTAATTAAATTACTAGTTATAATACTATCTTTTTTATTCTATTAGTACTATTAGAATAGAGTAGTTTTAAACTCTAGCTAGTAAAATATATAGAGGCGTTACTTCTTCTATAGTAGCGGATCGTAGCTACTATCTAAGAAGTTATATTTAGTTAAGAAGCTTTCTAAGACTATAAGCTATATTATACTATACTAGAATTCGTTTAAGAACTACTACTAGAGTTATTTTTAAGTTAGCTAAAAGTATTATTATATATATTAACGAAAGGCCTTCTTTTAAAAGACTAAAAGGCTAGGTATTTTATAGTCTAAAAGTATCTTTTTAATACCTAGTTTAGCTAATAAATTAATTAGATTAAGGTAATATAGGTAGGTAAGAGGTTTACACCGAATTTTAGAAGTTAAAGCTAAAAGTATAGCGTTAAAGAGGTTATATTCCTACGGAATATTACGTTATCCAGGTTTGACTGTAGTATTATTTTTCGACGTTCTGCGCTCGTAACGTTCGGCCCCTTCCAAACTTCGCTCGCTCGCTCGTTCGCAATCCAGGGCAGGAGCAGTCTTCCGGATCGCCAAACGGTCCGGATCGTTCAACGGGAAGGTTAGGAAAGAAAGTCAACCGAGTCGAAACCTCCAACGAAACTCTATTCTATTGACACCCAACGGTCACGAGACCTTGAAACCACTGCTCAGATTTGCTGTTGTTGTTGTTGCTGCTGTCTAGCACCTGCATATCGACTCGACATGCAGAGCGCAGCGGCGAGTGATGGCCCGCGGCGCGAATCACAGTACGTGGAGCAGAGACGCTTACGCGCGCACAAAAGTCATCTAAGCCCAATCAAGATGACGGTGTGAACGTTTTGAGACTCGCCGAAGTTGAGGCAAGTCCAGAGTTCCAAGATTCCTGCACAGCTTACTCTTGCGGTCTGCTGCGATACCACATCCCGGCGACAACACGACGCTGCCCGACGCTTCAGCCATTCCATAAGCTGGTTCGTACCGCCCTGTCCGGGACGTCACGACAAGAGATTTCCATCATATGCGGAGAGCTACGAGCAACATCCCGTCTATTCCCCGGATTGTGTCCAGGTGGCCGCTGGCGTGCAGGCCTCGCACAGACGGAGAAGGTGCGGTCGTTCATACATGGATTCTCCACTCTTCCAACGGCCAGGACAGGGCCTGGATGCGCTGACCACGATATGAGATCCGAGGCGGTGTCAACACGACACGGCAATCACGGTTGTATTTGCGCGTGAAAGTTGGTGTTAGCCTGCGATCTATGCGCTCGTCCACATGTGCCTCCTATCACCAGCCGAACTGAGACAGCTCTTCTCATGCCGTCCAGAGCCGTGAGGACAGGAAACTGCAAGTGCCGGAATCCCCTAGTGAGTTTCACCCGTTATCACAAGATTGTTGCGTGACTTTGCGGGAGGGTGGTGCGGTGCCTGTCTAGACACCTCACAGGGGCGTGGGTGTGTGCCGCACCCCAGCGTCCTCGAAACTTTCCCGCAAAATGCACGTGCATGCGAAGCAGCAGCAGAGTAGCGGATTGTTGTTGTTGTTGTCGCAGTTGCTCTGGGGAAACTGGCACCATCAGTGATGAAGCTCCTGGGAGCAATCTCATCGTGATCGCACGTTGGGAGACAACGAACATCTCAAACAGCGGCCTCGTCCTGCTGCCATCTCTTCGACGACGATAGACGTTGACATACGCCTAGCACAGATCCCCCAGAGATAGAGCGCTGCTGGTGACAGGCCAGAGCCGGCTTGGTGTAGCGGTTAGGGGTCGCGCTCAATGTGACGAACGACTCTACCATTTCATTCCTTGTCCAGTTCGTGCAAGGCAAGTAGCAGAGTAGGTAGGTCGTTGGCCTGAGACGACGGTGGGCTGGCGAGTTGCGAGGGAAGGATTCTTTGCTCGTCGCTCGCTCGCTAGGCTTTGGGACGCGCTTGACATGGTCCCTAGTTGTATTAAGGGACTCCTACAAGTGCGACAGTCATTGATGTGAAGTTGTGCGAACGTTGAGAGTCTTATCAGAAGCTTTCTCCTGTTCATCTATGAGATGCATCCACCAGAACGAGGCAGGAGGAGAGGAACAGTGAGCGTCTCGTGGGAGACGGTACTCCGTGGGAGCAGCGCTGAGGGACGCGCCCGGTGAGCGTCGACGACGACGCTGACGATGCTTCCACCTCCCTACGAAGGCCAACTTCATCGCTCAAGACATCCACTCAACGATGGCTTGTCAAGACGTTCGTGTGAGACATATCTACAGTCCCAGCAGACGTTCGCCAACACTCGTACCATCTCCTTGAACGTTCTGAAAGACCTCCCGACCCTCTCGCACCTCAGAACCACGTCCTCCGCCAGCGAAATGGACCAGATCTCATTACGACAAGCTCCTGCATGTCAGTTGGCACTCCAGATATCTCTCCGCCTCGACGATGACGCGCAGAAGAGTCCCAAATATCGACCATAAACACAGAGATTCGTTCAGACCTCCTTCACGCTGCTCAAAGACCTCGTTGAGATCGACTACACCACGAAAAGGACAACCTCGGGCCTCATCAACACAAATGCGGGGACGATGCAGTCGAGTAAGATGGACATCACATCGAAGATGAAGAGCCGAATCAATATAACAAACACAACGACAAGATGTTGGAAACTCGTCCAATACGTTCCTTAACCGTCAAAGTCGACATCTACTCTCGGTGGAAGCCAACGTCTACCACAGCTCACCGGTTCCAATCCACCCTCCAACCCGCAACGCTCGACAGAGGCTTCAAGTTATCTCCCAAACCGCTCGACAATCCTTACACTTCCGATCCGGCATTCCAACGAGTCCTGTCGTGGTATTTGCCCTCGAAAGTGCTGGATTCGATCGAACCTCAGCTCAAGAAGTTCGGCGACGAAGCCATTTCAGAACAAGTCAACGAATGGATCGCTGATGCTGAGACAAACCAGCCTTATGTCAAGACGCGTGATGTCTTCAACAATAGGTATCCGTATGATCGACTGGTGACGAGTCACAGATGGAAGGAGCTGGGGAAATGGGGGATTCGGAACGGGTGAATACGAGGGCATGAAACGCGTCTAGGACGATACTTTTGCTCATCAAGTTTCCAGTGTCGTTGCGAGAGGCTATGAAGACGAACATGGCCCATATCGCAGAGTCGTCCAACATGCATTGTAAGCCTTCCCATCGACCTAACGCGTCAAGAATCTGACAGAACATCTTCGACCAGCAACTACACCTACAGCGCCTCCTCCGCCGTCTACTCCTGCCCCGTGTCCATGACCAGCGGCGCAGCACGACTCTTCCAGCACCAGATCAAAGACCTGCCCCTTCGCATCCTTTCCACGGACTCTACCGCCGCTTGACCGCGCGCCAGAACAGCTGGATCTCGAGCCAGTGGATGACCGAACGTCCCGGCGGTAGTGATGTCCAGAGTTCAGAGACCGTGGCTATCTTCTCCCCTCTACCTGACAAGTCCAACGCCAACGACGGCTTTGGCAGATTCGACGAGGGCGACTGGCTCGTCTCCGGGTACAAATTCTTCTGCTCAGCAACAGACTGCGACGTGGCTTTGATGCTCGCGAAGACGGAGTCCGGGAAACTCTCCCTCTTCGTTGCGCCAACGAAGAAGACTGTCAACAACGAAGATGGCCAGGAGCAGCTCGTCACGAACGGGATCCGATTCCATCGATTGAAGACGAAGATGGGGACGAAAGAGTTGCCGACTGCTGAGCTGGAGCTGAAGGATGTGAGGGCTTGGAGAGTCGGGTCTTTGGATCGAGGCATCCCGACGATTGCGACGTTGTTGAATGTGACGAGGACGCATAATTTTGTTACGGCGTTGAGTTGTTGGAGGAGGGGGATGGTGAGTTTCGAGGATGCGTTGAGAGATAGAGAGGGTTGACTGAGTGGACTATACAGGCTATCGCGAAGAACTTCGCCCTCGCACGAACGACCATCGATCAACCACTCTGGGCATTCCCCATGCACCTCCGTCTCCTAGCAAACATGGAAGTCAAGTTCAAAGGTACCATCTCCCTCCACCGCATCACAACAACCCACCCAAAAACTAACCCCCCAACCTCCAGCCCTCCTCTCCCTCTCCCTCTTCACCACAACCCTCCTCTCCCACACCGACAACCCCCTCCCCGCAACCCACCCAAATCCACCCCTCCCGCACCTCCCCACCCCAGGCCCCCAAACAACCACCCTCCTCCGCCTCCTCACCGCAACAACCAAAGCCACAACCTGCAAACTCTCCTCCCACGCCCTGCAAGAATGCCAAGAAGCCCTCGGCGCCATCGGCTACATGGACGAGCCCTCGCAGCCCGAGTGGAACATCTCCAGACTCTACCGCGACACGGCGGCGAATATGACCTGGGAGGGCACGACGAATGTGCTGGCGAGCGAGGTCGTTCGGTTCGTCGTGCAGAAGGATGGAAGACATTTGGAAGGCGTGGATGAGTGGGTGCGGAGGGTTGTTGGTGCTATCGAGGATGAGGGTTTCAAGGCTAGGATCTCGGACGCGTGGAGGACGCTTCACGGACACCTCTCCTTCTCTTCCACCCATAGCGAAGACCTCCTCCCATCCCTCCTGGCCCAGGCCCGCGAACTCACCTTCTCCCTCGCACACCTCGTCTCCAGCATCCTGCTCGCGCACGACGCGCAGCGCGATAACGACGCCCTGACCATCGAAGTCGCTCGTCGCTGGATCCTCGATGGTGAGCCGGGGGTAGGGGAGTTTGGGCTGAGAGATGTCGTGTACGGCGACGGGGAGGGTGCTGGGGTGAAGAGGATGAGTGAGAAGGAGAGAACGGAGTGGGATTGTAGGATTGTTTGGGGGGGTGGAGATGCCTGGGGATGCTGCGAGGGGGTATAGAGTCCACACGACGGGGACGGAGAATCAAGTGCAGGAGAAGATCGGGAGGGAGGAGGCTTTGTAGGGTTTTGAGGCGATGATTTTGTTTTCTTGTCATCCTCTCTTCTCTACTTCTTCACCGTCTCCGTGCCCCACGGATTCAAAAACCAAATACACGCCGTCTCTCCCCGTTTCATCGCCACACCACCGCTCAAACCTCAAGCCTTAAAATCGAAGCACTCTCACTTTCAACCTTCGCCAAAAGTGATCCTCCCTCCTATACCCAACCCGAACTACTTACTGCCCGGGCAGCGAGCGAGCGAGCGATCCCTTCGTCACAATCTCGGCTGCTTCGAACCTCCTTGGGTATCTACATACCCCTGAGTGACATCGTTCCGCGATGAAGGACCTCAGGACTTCCGATTAAGGCTTTTTGGGGAGGGTCGTGCGCGGGAAGAAGTGGAGTGTTATGTGCGGAAAGCATCGTGCCGTCTTTGGATTTTGGAGCGGATCGTTGTTTACAGCATGTCTATGAGGATGCTGAAGGAAGTGAGCGACGAAGTCGGCTTGGGCTGTGGTGGACAGTAGCAGAGAAAGTAGTCCACGTTCGCGTTGTGTATAGATTAGATAAAAAGACTACTCTCGTCTCTGAAAATATTCAAAAGCCCTTTCACTCATCACACAGAAAGTCCTTCTCGCTCGAACAGGAGTATCTCTGAACGCAACCCACAAAACGCCACGCTAATCATTTATTCAAGAGAAAAGCTTCTCCTAACATCACATGTACATTCCCCAACAGCCATCTGTCCCATTCGCCTCTAGTGCCGCTCGATAACCGGCGAGTCCGCAAGCAAGCTCGTGGTCGATGAGCTGGTGGAGCTCCACCAACCCTCAGGCCTCGACCTCACGACCGTCTGATCCGTAGCCGTGCTCGTGCTTGCAATAGGCGAATCGACGGGAACTTGCATCGACGCAGGCTGAACGGGCGAATCGATGCTTCGAGTCGAGACATGTCGCGTTCGGCTATTGATGTAGTCTCGCTGTTGCGATGGGCGTGTTCTACGTTGATGTAAGGTTAACGTGGCTTCGGACGATCGCGACGCAGAACGTACAGCACTCTCGGGTAGACGGACACCAGCGGCTACCGCGTTCGAGACTGGAGGTCGAGATGAGTGGGCGAAAGAGGAGGGCGTGAATGCTAGTTCTTCTGATCGGTCTAAACTGTCGTCGGCGTAATCGTCTTCGTCGGACTCGTCCAGTTGCTCTTCAGCGGTCGATGGACGTTCGTACTCGAATGCTGGTGTCTGGGGCATGCCGCTTGCTGTGTATCTGCGAGCACTTTCATCTTCCGAGTACCCAGGTGGCTGAGATCCATTAGGTGTCAACATGCTGGTGCCATCGAAGATGCTTGGACGAGAATGCATATTGGTGCTCCAACCAAGCGCCTGTTCCTTTGTTTCGGATGGTTGGGCGAAGTTCTCCAAAGCCTGTAGAACATGCGGGAAGACGAGCCTATCGACGTCGTGGGCCCAAAGCAGGTCCAAATGTTCGTACTTTGGTACACACTTAGCGACTGTATGCTTTGGCAGCTCCTTCAACATGACGTTGATGTCGACAAGGGAGTCGCTGCCTCCGTACACAAGCACAATTGGTGTTTTGATATTGCGGGTTGGAAATTTGGCGACCTTGTAGTACTTGCTGCCAGAGCTGAAATTTGCCGGACTGGAGACCTCGTCGTCAAACATCTGGAACTTGCCATTGCGAATGATCTGAAACCAGTGGACGACACTCTTGGTGCTGGTGAATGAGAACAAGTGAGGGTAAGCGGCCAGCTTCTGATGAGGTGCAATGTTGAGCATTCTCCAACCAAAGAGGAATGACAAACTCTTGTCGATGACGAAGCTGAAGATTCCCGGGTACAAGAGAGCCTGCCACATGGTGGTTGAGCCAAGGATTGCGCGACGTCCGAAGAGCAGGAACAGAACCTCCGGATTGGACTTGACCAAAGAACTGACAATACCAGACGCAAGTCCAGGAGGAGCCATGGCTGGCGCAAGAGCAACAAAGACGTCGACTTTGGAGTTGAGGGTCGGGTGGATCGACAGCGTGGCGAAGGCTTGAGCGGTGCCTTGACTGAATCCAATATACGAAAGACTGGGCTGATGCGTGGTGCTGAGGATGTAGTTGATACTGTCGGGGATATCATGGAATGCGAACTGGTCCATGCTGAAGTTCCAGAAAGGAAGCTCTGTAGGAGCGTAGTGCATGCTCTTCTTGCTGTATTTGTTGCCGCGGTTGTTGCCAAGCCAGACGTCGTATCCTTGCTCGACCAAAAGGAAAGGCAGACATCGTTCCCGTTCCGTAATGCAGACCCAAACCTCGCTGTTCATCATCAAGCCATGGTGTAGATAGCAAACCTTCTTCTGAATGCTGCCGGGTCCAGAGTTGACACGCTGGTCTTCTTCACCCCTCTTCCACGCCAGACGGTGCACTCCCAACAGAAACCCGTCTTTCGTCTGCACGACATGTTCTTCGGCATAGTATCCATATAGCTCACACAGCTCCGTGAAGTCATGGGCTTGAGCTATCGGGCTCGAAACAGCCTTCTTGCGATTGCGGGCTCGGCGCGAGTAGGGCGAAGACAGGCTATTGAAGGCATTGCGGCTCAGGCGGTACAAGAAGCGGATTATAGGCGTCGGGAGTAGAAGCGTGATTGTCCGGACGAAGACCTCGAGACCCAGCAGGACGAAGGAAGCGCCGAGAGCCAGGTACTCGGACACATGCAGGCGGCCGATGAAGGGAATAGGAGCCATGGTGGGCAAGGAGCGGGATTGGGAGTTGGGGTTACAGGAGGGGCATGTCGAGGCTGGTATACCAACACACCCGTCGCAGCGGTGTAGCGGTAAGTCGCTGTGGAGGGATGGATGCAGAGGAAAGGAAAGGAAAGCCGTTGGTTGGGCGCGTCATTGTCATGTGAAAGTGCGAGCCGTTCCGCAATTGGTGTGGTTTGATTGGCTGGCAATTTGAGGTCCATCAAGTCCCAGCGCTGGCCTTCAACACAGCATCAACAACATCCATCAACCCAACACCGAGGTGCCAGCATTGACGAGACGACGACAAGCAGCGCCTTGTATCATCATGCCGTCCTCCTGCAAAGACATCCGTACGTCTCCAGAAATCCCCTAGCTATACCTCGTCCTAACACTTTCCCAGGCGCCGCCCTCGCTCAGTGCCTCCAGAACAGCGACTGCGTCCTCATCGACCGCAACACCCCCGCCGACTGCATCCGTCCACCGCTCAAAGACACTCTCCCAACCCAGTGCCTGCAGCTAATCCACGGCTACGGCCAATGTAAGCGCGGAATGGTCGACATGCGAAAACGTTTCAGAGGCAACCAGCCCATCTCCACGAGCGTCGAACTGGAAGGCGAGAAAGGCAAGATGTTGTACGCTGGCAAGGGCACCTACGAGGGACTTGACGAGCAGCAGCAGAAGAGGATGAAGGAGGGCGATGAGTATGAGGCGTTTACGAGGAATGATGGCATTGAGGATTTGAGGAAGAAGTCGTAATCTGGATTGACGCTATAAGGATATTGGTACGAACACCCCACTCCATCGAACAATACCCCCGGGCAGATAGGGCGTATACCCTACATTACAGAGGGAAGCTTGGTCAGGCCAGATACCGCGCCCGCCTCTCAATCGGGATATCCTCCAAAGCTCGAATCAACGCCGCATTGCACATTTCCGCCTGGATATCATCATCAGCCAAAAACGCCGGCAAAAACATCACGTCCGGGCTCTAGCCGCCGCTCCAAACTCTACCGCATGTCCCGGATCCCACTCATCACTCAAAGCTCTTACTCTGCCATTCAGCAGCGTCTTCGAATACGAATACTCGTTCAGCAACTGCGCATCCGCAGAGCCAGCGCTCCCCGAAGCAGACCTGACGCAGAAACCTCGTGAGCCAGCGCTCGCGGGAAATTCAAGCAGCTGGGCTTACGATTCTTCCACGGAGCTGCACTTGATATTGCCCTCGAAATGCCAATCCGCATCCGAGCTGATATAGCTCTGATGCCATTTCCAATCATCATACGACGGCTGCTCTTGCGTCGCCTCGGTGAAGAAATCACCCATTGTGATGCCGGCCTCTCTTACCATCGCAGGCTTCTTACTCCGCTGCCATCGGCGGACGAGGTAGAGGCTCTGGCAGGGCGGTTGGGAGAGGAACATCTTGCGCCAGCTGGCTTCGGGGTAGTCGACTGCGGGCGAGCAGTTGGGCTTCTTATCGGCTGGGAATGAGATGCAAACATCCCAGCTCCATTGTTCGCTACCGTGGCGCGCGATGCCTCCGGAGAGTGTACTCTGCGTCAAGCCGCCTTCAGACGACGCCCCGTCGCTGACGATCACCAGAGTAATGGTTGGATAGCACCCAGGAAACGCTCGCAAAAGCAGGCGATTATTCTCAGGCTTGCGACCTGGCCGGTTGTGACTCGCATACGCATCGAACAATCTCCCTTCGAGATTCCAATCCGGCTCGAAGAACAGTTTGCGACGCAGGCGAATGCTCCCTGCGACGGTATAGCGGAAGCTCCGGCTCGTGCGCTGGCTGAGGAGGAGGTCTTTGATGCTGAGGTTGAGGAGGATCGTTTCGAGGAGTTCGGGAATGTTGAAGACGCGCGAGGCGGCGGATTGTTCGTCTTGCAGCGGGAGGGTGTGGATTGGTAGGTCCATGGTGGTAGGTAGGAAAGTTTGGGAATGGTAGTAGTAGAGGGGCAAAAGTGGTTAGGTATTCAGCAACGGCGCATTCGAGTGCGCGTGGGTGGCTCAAAACACCAAGCAGGTCCTTCAATCGCGACTCGTCATGCAAGAAGCAAGAACTACCTGTTCTTCTTCTTCTTCAACTGCCGAGCACAAAGACGAAGAGAAAGAAAGGAAGGATGAAAGGAAGGATGAAAGGAAGGAAGAAGGTACGTCAGAGTAATGATAAGTAAGTAAGAACCTCGCAAAACGGCCCTTCAGCTTCCACCGAAGACCAAGCAAGCAAGCAAGACACTCCCTCGATAGCTACCGGGATTCGGCGGACAAACCAAAAAGCAAGACACGACACGACACCTAAGGAGGAGGAAGACCCAATCCTCACGCCAAATACCTTGGTAATGTCAGACAAAGTCTTAGATCGCATCGCAATCGTATCGACAATCGTACAATGGATGGCACCATAGCCACGCCATCGCTGCGGCGTGCTGAGCATGTGACAGTGGGTGACGTCGGCGGGGTAGTTACAATAAGCTGCCCTCGCACAAGATCGGGATGGGATGGGATGGGATAGCGAGGGCTTGCTTGGATTGTTTCGCGCGTACCGTACCGTCTTTAGTGCTCTTTTGTGGTTGATGGTGGGTATTTGGTCGAGGTGGATTGGAATAAGCCAGATATAGATAGATGGATAGATTGGAAGTTGAGAGAGTGAATGGTTAATAGATAGACTCGAGCAATATACAACATTCTGCTGCTCTCTTCGTCTCGAGCAGCGATACACATGTACTTCAACACAACCCCAGCCGATGCACTCACTTCCTGTGCTTGTATTATCACAAGACAAGCCAAACCTGCCGAAGCACCCCGTTCGCAGCAAAACGCCTTTTTGCACACATCTTCAAAAAGGAAAGGCGTAGTGGTATCTCTTTTCTCAAAAACGCAACGATCAAAACAAAACAAAGTAGAATCAGATCTCGCTTTCCACACCCCATCGTCTCCCTGCCTCGGTATCCAACATGCATCCCCTCATTTCCTGAGTCTTCATTTCTACTCCTTCATATTCTCATTCAACAACAACTCCACCACAATCTGCGTCTTATCCTGCTCCGGATGCTGCATGACCAACTTCAACGTCCTTGACGCCTGCGCCGTCGGCCCATTAACAATCCCATTCGTCTGCGGCGGGCCGTTCGCGCTCCAATTCGTCCCGTCATCCAGACACTTGACCTCCCGGCCGGCGATGATCTGCTTCAAGCGCCCGTTTTGGGCGTTGCGGATCTCGACGAAATCGTTGTCGAAGAGGACGAGGTAGGGCCCGTACAGGGCGGCGTTTTGGGCGACGCCCACGAAGTTCATGACGACGGAGCGCGAGACGTCGCCGTGTTTGTTCACGTAGACGGCGCATTTTTCGTAGCACAGGATGAATTCTTGGTCGCTGAGGCGGAGCATGCTGATGGGGCGTTGCTCCTTGATGGCGTGGGCGATGTTTTGCACGTGTTCGGCTTTCAGTTCGGGCACGCTCCAGGGTTGTTTCTTGTCCAGGGTGAGGACTTCGAAGCCTCGGCTCGTGCTCACTGCCAGGCTGGACTGGAAGAGGTTCATTCCTGAGCATTCCGTCGGGACGTAGAACTCGTCAAAGTCCCGGAAGAACTCGATGTTGCCGCGTTTGAAGAGGCCGGTCCGTTTCTTCTCGGTCGACTTTTGGTAGACTGGTTCGAGGACCTTGAAGACTGAGTTCAAGTTCTCTCTCTTCTTGTAGAACACCAGTGTCCGTTCCTTCATCTTGCCAGTCACAAAGAAGCCGACATCCCTGCTACCTGAGAGCTTTTGAGGAGCCTTGCGAACATCGTCCCTCGCTGGTGCTGGTGCGGTACGGTCGCTCGGACATATCACGTCGAGGTGGTATGCTATTAGTGACTTGTCAGATATCAGGAGGAACAAGTTGAACTCTTCTAGCACTGCGACTTGGATGACTCGTGTCATGCTGATGGCCTGTTGAAAGCGTTAGCAGGGACTTCCAACAACGATCATTCGTGTTCAACCACTCACCTTCGTCCAACCGCGTGGATTATCCAGCTCTGCAAAGTACACGCCAAAGTCCGTGCCGACAGCAACCATCTGCTTCCCAGGATATGGCGTGGAAAAGCTAGTTGCGCAGTTCACCCTGGCGCGGCAGATAGGGCCAGGCCTGCCTGTATCCTTAAAGCGATGCTCGACCTCCTTGATGGCCCGATCAACTGGCGTTCCCTTGATAGTCACACCTTTGCCGCTACCGCCGAATGCGTCGTACACGAATGCAGAGTCCGCCATGACACGCAGTCTGAAGGGTTCGGCATTCTGCGCGTGAAGAGCAGCAGCGTGTTTCGTTTTGGCTTCTACGATCTTCTCAACCCATTGATCTCTTGATGCTTGCGTCAGAGCGAAGAGAGTGTAGGATTCACGTCCAAGGTGTTTGATCTTTAGAGGGTATAGTATGCGGTCCGCGTCTTTGCCCTCACCGAGTGAGGTGACAGGGTTGAGTGAGTTTGTAGATGCTGCCGTATTGACATGAGTGAGCCCACCAGGAGCTGGTGACTGGTTGGTTGCTGTTCTGGTCAACGCTCCGGGGTCCATGGGAGTAGATGTCCTGCCGGCAGCTTCTCGCACTGAGGCAATACCTCTGATGTAACTCGACTTCTGCACGGGAGGATCGTTCACACTTTCCAGAATCAAAAGGTCCATGGGAATGGGTAGCCTCGATACGTCGTAGCGATCAGTCTTGCCTCCCTCGGTGACTGTCTGCGCTACAGTCTTTGCCAGGATCAGGTAATGATCAAAGAGCAAAGTATGGCAGTCCAACCATGTGAAACGGGTGTTTCCCATGCGTTGTAGGTCACCACGATGATACAGCTGACGACCAAAGTGCTCCAGATTCAGTTCTACCTCCTTTTGCATCCCTGGTCGCAAGATCAGCCTTTGCCCCAAATCGGCCAGATCGACCTTTCGTTGCATCTCGGATACGCGGTGGTCACATTCGAGGGCGACAGCCTTGATTTCGTCGCACGCGATTTCCAGATTCTTCTTCTCCTGGCTCTCATCTTTCATGTTCTTGAGCACGCTCTGGATGAGGAACGGATATCTCTGCAGCCTGAGGATGGGTGCTTTCAAGAAGTTGTCCAAGGGGAGACGGTTGGTTGCTTTATCCTTCTGAGCCCTTTCCACGAAATTCCTGAATTCGATGTTCCTGTCCAGCTCCTGGCGTACCAAATGATCGGCACGTGGAAAGTCATTTGCGTAGTCAATGTACGCCGACTTGGCCTTTCGGATCCATTGGCGGAAAATGTCACTGAAACCGACAATCCAAGGGCCTTGTTCCATCTGCCGGTATTTGAGCTGGGGAAGGAGGTGCTCTTCATTGGCCAGTTTCACTGCGTCGACCTTTCCGAACACGTCCTTGACGAACTTGTCTTTCCGTTTAGGCGTGATCACAGCGGGTTCAGACCTGCCAAGCGGATCTCGAAAGACGGTTCGCAACACGTTGATGGAGCTCATGAACACCTCCTCTGAAGTCACGACCTCGTGTAGAACGTTCTGAAGTTCGATTACCTTTTTGTCCTTCCCGTCAATGTCTTCTTTCGACAAGCCGTAGTAATCGGCCCAGCCCTTGGTCGAGCTTCCTGCGGGCAACGTCTGCAGATTTACTTTCTTCAGCGACTTCTGACACTTCGGCGAGTAGCATCGCATGCTAGGGATTAGGTGATCGTGCACGGTGGGCGTGTAGCATCCAGACTGTGTCAGTTGGAAGATGACGCCTGAGACGAACCCGGGAACAATCTTGACCCATTCCTCTGTCCGCACCAAGGTCCCAGCTTGGTACATGTCTGTGACGACCCGACTGCTCAACACTTCTGCGTCCGTGATGTTCATGGTAGGGACCTTGTTGGTGAAGAGGGCAACCAGAGCTTCCTTGACGTCAGCCTCTTTGAGTTCGGTGTTCTGCTCTGGGTTCGTGACCACTATCAGCCACTTCAGCAGGGACATAAGTGACCAGGGCTCGTCGCATTTCTTGAAGTCTGGTGCGCCCAACTTGGAAGGCGCAAATCGTTTCGCGATTGCTGGTAGGTCCACAACTACGCTCGCACTCGCAGGTGTGGCTTGCTCCGACGAGTACATAGAAGTGCGTGCCTGCTGCTGCCGTAATCTCCTTTCCTCGGCATCTGTCTTCGAGCGCAAGGGTTGTGGAACCTGCGGAGTGTTGCTGTGGCTGACCAAGGACGTAGAACGAGGAACGTATTGGCCTTGAGCGTCCCTCATGTACGCCTCTGGTGCAGTAGGATAAGGCGGTTGACCTGGCAGGGGTGGTAGCGCTTTCGCTTCATGCTGTCCAAGAGGTGGCGTTGCTGAGTACGGCACTGCAGGAAGCGGTCGCGACGGATATGAGGTGCTGGCGTGGTTGAAGAAAATGTCCGGCGGCTCATCTGGAAATCGATCTGGGAGACCGTTTTCCATCAACGAGTACTCGTCGCCCTCATCGTAACTCTGCCTCCGTCCATCGGCCGTCGGCTCTTCAAGACCTCCAGTGCCGCCCACTTCCACACGTGCGGCTGGATTGAAGGGCGGGAAGGGATGAATCGACTCTGAGCCATAGCCATATGACACCCGGGACATTTGCGATGATTGCGAGGCATGTGATCTTCGCATAGAGCTGTGCTGGCTTGACGCATTCTGGCTGTAGACTTCCCCATTTAACTCGCCACCAGCAGCCAGCTGACTGGGATCGCCACCATACGACAGACCAACATCGTACCCGGTGATCGAGCTCATGTCTACACCGAAATTGATGTCGCTATCGCTTGCCTCTGGATGCCGTTGGTACTGGCGAGGAGCTCGTTGCGAGCCAAAGTTACTGGTAAGCACTTGGCTTCCGCTACTGATCCTTCGAGCGTCCTCTGCCTCTGCTGCCGCAATCATTGCTAGTCCTTGGGTTGCCTCTGCGTCACTATCACTGGAGTACTGGGCCTCGTGAGTAACGTGCTGTGGCACGACAGGAGATAAATGCCCATTGACAGTTCCATTCCTGGACGCTCTGCTGTCTCGCGAAGAACTGAAAGACGGTGCATGCGCAGGAGGCTGGAACGGTGCCTGGCTAATCGATATCGAGGGGCTGCGAGCGCCAACAGAGCCTCGTCCGGCGTTTCTCACTGCATTCTCCACCTCCTCGAACAGTGCATCGTTGTCTAGTTCGTCGTCCCGGCTGAAGCCTGTGTGTGTCCGCGAAGCCGAGTGGTTGTCAAAGTAGTCTGATTCATGAGGTTGAGGGGGTAAAGGCCGCTCATGTGGATGTCTGTCTAATGTATTCGATCTCGAGGGCGCATGCGCTGGTGGAGTAGGTCCAGGAGTAGAGCTTAGCGGCGATGGCTGCTGATACGATCCGTAATTTTGCGACGGTGATTGGCGGAAGCTGCCACCGCCTTGATGTGCAGGGGGCGATGGGGCCCACGGGTCATTGCTGGGCATCATAGTCGGCTGTCGTTGCAGGCTGTTGGATCCTGAGTGTGGGGCGTGGCCATCCGCAGGATAAGGCGTGGTCTGGGAAGCACCGGGTTGTGCCTGTGGATACGCATAATGCGAATGCTGAGGTGGAGGCGGGCTCTGAGTAGGCTGGTATCCGGTGTATTGACGAGCAGGTGGTTGAGGACTGTACTGTTGGCGTGAGCTAAAGTGCGATTGTGGCGACTGTGCGTATTGAGGTTGTTGCTGCGGTGACATTGGCGGCTGGGAGTAGCTCGGGGACGAATAGGCATACGGGTCTACCGGACCACTAGTGCTGTGCAGCTGAGTATCGGGATACGCAGCGGGATCGTATGATGACTGAGACTGCGAATGATGGAAGTTAGCATACGCAGCAGGATTGTAAGATTGCTGCTGCGGATGCGCGGAGGCTGGCTGCGAATGCTGCGAGTAGTCCTGGGGGTTGTATCCTTGCTGGGGAGGTGAATTATATCCAAAGGTCGTGCTGCGCGGCGACTGGAGTTGGTCTTGATAGCCATATCCACTTGGCTGTTGCTGTTGCACCGGTCCGCCTTGATAGTGATTATAGCTCGTTTGTCCTGGGTGGCTATTCGTTTGCTGTTGTTCGTACGGCTGTGCATACTCTTGCCCATACTGCGGCTGGTATCCTCCATTCTGTGGGGGTGGGTGGTATTGATTGTGATTGTCCCAGTAGCCCTGCTGCGGTGGCTGTTGACTGTGCTGCTGATGCCCTCCCTGGTAGTGGCCACCTTGATGATACGACATATTGGGCGCGTCTTGGTTGGTATTAATTACGCAGGTGATGTGAAGGTGGCTATTGTTCGAGGGCAGATGTTCGTTAGGTCGGGTCGTCAATTCGAGGAGATGTCCTGCCAGCAGGCGTGAAGCGCGAAATGATGCGCGCAATCCGCATCGAGTCTCTGGGAGCGCGCAGACGATCGATTCTCGGTCGCGGAGGGGTGTACAGGGCTATGTTCGAGGAGCGGAGGGATGGGTGGCCAGGGTGGCCAGGCTGCCCATTGCCTGCAGTTGGACGCGGCTGTGATGCTGGGCGGTGGTGGTCGGCTGGCGTTCTGGGCGGCGGCGGGCGCTCCTCGTGTGCGTCGCTGGTCGCACGTGTTGCAGTCGCTCTCGCAACGTCAGCGCAAACCGCTACCAGACTTGTGATGCGAATGAAGAATGATCTCGAATCTGGCGAGGGGTGTCTCGACGGCGCAGCCGTTGTTGCAGCTGGCGGACGATGATGATGCCAGTCTAGCTCCGAAGGGCTGACGGGATCTCGACGCTCCCCAGCTCTTCTTCACCCGCATACACCACCAAAACAGCAACAATTATCTGCCGTGCTCGACCTTTGTGCGACTTATCTCGAATTGGGCCCTAGAGTTGAGTTGGCCGGCAAAATGTTCATTCACATTGTCGCCAGCGGTTGCCGAGAGATATGGATTGCACGTGAAGACCTGACCTGACCGTTGCCATCCTTCAGCGCCGATTCACCACGACTTTTCTATCGACAGCTATGGGTTATTACTGGATCACGGACATGCCACTCAGCGCCTTTTCCCCGTCACTTTCGCCCCTTCTTGAACTTCAGCAGCTGCTGTCTTCACTTGGATACGATGAGACGACTGGAGCCCTCAAAACACTGCCAGCCTCACAAGGCCCTTAACCAACATTCGCCGGAGCGGTTCACTGCAGGAACAGTCGTGTCCGTTGGCTGACGCGATACACACCAATGGGCAGTCTTCTCGACACCCGTTCTCCCTACACCAGGCGAATATGACTACTCCATGCAGTCGTCGCCCATCCGTGGTGCCTTCCGCTGATCAGCTATTTTCAAACATCGCGTTGGCCGAGTCGTCACTCATGTTTGGCACATGCTAGACGGAGATACCGTGAAGCGCTCACGAGAACACAAGGTTCCTGTGTCTTGACCAGCAGCTGGAACATTTCACAAACACCAGACCATTTACCGACCCATGGATACCCTTTCAACGCCACAGACTCGCGCAGAGACGTCGAGAAGCTGACTGTATTGAGACCGAGAGCTCTCCATGTCAACTGGAGCTCCACTCGCTCTTCGCCGAGGATAGAGGTCGTCACCCCACATCAACGACGACATGTATACAACTCACGCGTATCTTGCTATCAACGAATGTCTCCGGACCCTAACTGTGGCAAGTATCCTCTATATTATTCTCTCAAGCTCACTCCTTTACTCCATTTCAATTCCAATATCTAGTTCCAATTCGAAGACGCTTGCGAGTATCTACACGTACTGATCAACATGGGCGACGCACCGAACAATATATACGGCAACAATCGAGCCGATGATATAGCACAAAACAACCCTACCGCTGAGCGAGATGGCCACCTCATTCCAGAAGAAGACCACACTGGCTATCGGATACGAGAACAGCCTCTGGGCACCAAGCGCGAAGTGAAGGTCGTCCTCATGGGTGCTGGTGCTTCGACCTTGAACTTTCTCAAAGCGGCAGAAGAGCAGATGGAGAACTTGAAGATAACAGTGTATGAGAAGAATCATGATGTTGGTGGGACCTGGTTGGAAAACAGGTAAGAGAGAGTCGAGGCTGGATAAAACAAACATACTGAGGATGTCGTAGATATCCTGGCTGTGCTTGCGACATACCTTCTGTCAACTACCAGTTCAGCTGGGCTATAAAGTGTTGGTCACACTTCTACTCCTACTCTCCCGAGATCTTCGAATACTTGAAGGAGCTTTACGTCAAGTACGACCTAATCAACAAATATGTCAAGTTGAAACATCAAATCAACCACGTCGAATGGAACGAGGAGAAGGGCAAGTGGATATTGAAGGTAAAGAATTTGGGTACAGGCGAAGACTTCGAAGATGAGGCGGAGTACTTCATCAACGCAGGGGGTGTTTTGAACAATTTCAAATGGCCTGATATCGAAGGCATAAAAGACTTCACGGGCAAACTCATGCACTCCGCAGCGTATGAAGAAGGATATGATTTGAAAAACAAGAAAGTGGCCGTCGTCGGCGCAGGTAGCAGTGGGGTTCAGATCGTCGCAAAGATTCAAAAGGAAGTCAAGCAGCTTTACCACTGGGTACGCTCGCCCATCTGGATCACGGCCGGATTCGCACAGACGTGGGCAGGGACAGATGGCGCCAATTTCGAGTACTCGCCCGAGCAATTAGAATATTTGAAAGACAACCCCAAGAAATACCTGGAGTACCGCAAGCAAATCGAGGACGAGCTGAACCAGAGGTTCAAATTCATCATCAAGGGATCGCAGGAAGCCAAGACGGCGCGGGACTTCTCCTACGAGCAAATGGCCCGTAAGATGAACCACGACGAGCGCCTCTGCGATAAGATCATCCCCAAGAACTTCAACCCTGGCTGTCGCCGCCCGACGCCTGCGCCTGGCTATCTCGAAGCTCTCGTTGCGCCGAACGCTACGATCTTCACTAATGCGATCAACAGGTTCACCGAGAAGGGTTTCCTGGATCAGGAGGGGAACGAGCATGAAGTCGACGTCGTGATTTGTGCGACAGGCTTCGACACTTCCTGGCTTCCGCGCTTTCCTTTTCGAGCCCACGGCAAAGACCTTCGTGATGTCTGGACACCTGAAGCTGGCGTGACATCTTATCTCTCCATCGCGATACCTACCTTCCCCAACCATTGTAAGTATCGGCGGGCTAGGTGAAAGGCATCGGTTGAGGATGAATGGCTAACGTCCTTGTGTGAATCAGTCTCCTTCTGCGGTCCGTATGGGCCACTCGGCCACGGATCCTTCATGCCCCTCATCGAGCGCTGGACGCAATACATGTTCGACATTATCACCAAAGCCCAAGTCGAAAACATCAAATCCTTCACGCCCAAAATGGCACCCGCGAAGCAGTTCCGCCAACAAGCCGATCTCTTCTTACAGCGCACGGCGTGGACGAGTCCTTGTCGAAGTTGGTTCAAACAGGGCAAGAAGGATGGCCAAGCAGCGATTTGGCCGGGGAGTCGACTGCATTTCTTGCATTTGATGGAGAGACCTCGGTATGAGGATTTTGAGATCGGGTATTGGGATGAGAATGTTTTTGCGTTTTTGGGGAATGGTGAATTCCAGTAATACTAACAACATGACAGACTAATGCTGATAATGCATATCACAGGCTTTGATACTCGAGAGTTCGATGGAAGGGATATCACGCACTACCTTGGCCTGTTTGAAGATGGCAAAGACGCCCAACCAAAGTATGGAGATGAGCTGTTGAACAAATTGGCGGGATGGGCGGTAGGGAAGTGATAAGGCTATACCGCAATGCCATCGGGGCGTAGAGTAAACGGCTGGTCATGTGTTCGCGCCAGATGCGAAGATACACCCCAGAGGCCCACCCCAGAGGCCGGTTGTACACAAGGCTTGGAATGCGTCTCGGCGTCTGCAGGTGATTGAGCTGAGCTGGGAGGTCGCGTGTGCGAAATGCCGCATTGCAAGTGGATCGCAGTCGTTGATGCAGATTGCGTGTTCGTCCAGCGAGGGAATCAATTGACTGTTCCAATGACTATCTCCAATGCTCGTAGAGGCACAAAGACCTTAATACAATAGTCGTTCGAATGCCCGCGTTCCACCAAAAGCCCGGGGAAGCCGATGCGGACCGAGATGTTGGATTGAGAATGTAGAACTAAGGCCACTCATTCGTCTTGGTGAGACAAGCGAAAAGATAAGGTCCTTCCAGAAGCAGCGTTCTGGGCAGCAGACTCAAGATGCATGGTAACCTCAGGCGTTGCTTGAACGCACACAAGAGAAATGCAGTGCGACGGAGGCTGACGTTCGTCGGGTGGAGTGAGGTCTGGACTTTTTGAGTTTGCGCAGTGGATCAGTTCGTACAGCGGCTTGAGCACCGGGAGCGGGCAGCAATTGCGTTATTCCATCTATTACTCACTACCCATCAATCAACCAGACAAAACACCACTCATCAACTCACATCGACCGGACGCACCTTCCTGATAAGAATGCCTGTCAGCCAAGAGACTTTATCACTCGGCCGTGCCTGCCACTGAGCCGAATGCTACACCAGCCGGCCTTGGGTGCTTGGCAGGCCACGCGATGGAGGGTTGATGGAGGCGATCGCTGCTCTTGGCGCATGTGGGCAGCGGACGCCGCAGTAGTTCAACTGCCTTGCCTTGCCTGACCTCGCCTTGTGCTATATAGCCCTCACGAAACGGCCTCGCCTTGCCTTGCCGCACCTCTCCTCCTCGAGCTGACATCTCCCCGCCACGACCGTCGTCAATCATGGCCATCTGGGACCGCAAGTCGTCCATCTCTGCCTCCGAGCAGCAGCATGGCGTCCAGGACATGGAGAAAGCTCCCTACCAACTCGAGCAGTACGGCTCGCCCGAATCTCCCAAAGTCGGTGGCCTCAGCGAGTCCGAAGACCCCAACCACAGCCTTCATCGCGGCCTGCAAGCACGACAAGTCTCTATGATTGCAATCGGTGGTGCCATTGGGACTGGACTAATCATCGGCACTGGCTCTGCTCTCGCCAACACAGGTCCAGCCTCGATCCTCATCTCGTACTCGCTCGTTGGAATGCTCGTCTACGTCGTCATGGCCGCTCTGGGAGAGATGGCGACCTGGCTGCCCGCTGCGGGTGGTTTCGCGGTCTACGCCGATCGCTGGGTCGATCCTGCTTTGGGCTTTGCGCTGGGTTACACGTACTGGTTCAAATACATCATCACGACGCCCAATCAGCTCACTGCGGCGGCTTTGGTCATACAGTACTGGTTACCGAGAGAGCAGGTCAATCCAGGAGTGTGGATTACGGTGTTCCTGGTGGTCATTATTGTGATCAACGTCCTGGGGATCAAGTACTTTGGTGAGCTGGAGTTCTGGCTCAGTTCTATCAAAGTCCTTGTTATCATTGGTTTGATCATCCTGTCGTTAGTCATTGCCCTTGGTGGAGCGGACGGCGATCGACGAGGCTTCAGGTACTGGAATAACCCAGGGTCCTTCAACGAATACGTTGGAACGGGTGCCACTGGACGCTTCACTGCCGTCTGGCAGAGTATGGTGACTGCGGTCTTCGCATATCTCGGCACTGAGCTCGTTGGTGTAACTGTTGGTAAGTTTAGCTTCAGCAACCATATCAGAGCCTTGCTAACATTATTTTCTCCATAGGCGAGGCACAAAACCCTAGGAAGAACATCCCACGTGCGATCAAGCTCACGTTCTGGCGTATTGCCATCTTCTATATCGTTTCTGTTATCCTCCTGGGCATGTGCGTGCCATATGACAGCGAGGAGTTGGTGTTTGCTACCAAGTCCAGCACTTCCGCTGCTGCTTCTCCGGTGAGTCTCTCCACAGAAGTCAGGTTGACCATGCGACTGATTAATCGTACTAGTTCGTTGCTGCTATTAAGCTCGCAGGGATTGATGTCTTGCCTGGCTTCCTTAACGGCTGTATCCTGATCTTCGTCTTCAGCGCCGCCAACTCCGACCTCTATATCGCTTCTCGTACTCTCCATGGACTGGCCTTGAAGAAGCACGCCCCAGAGTTCATCGCCATCACCAACAAGAGCGGAGTTCCCTACTACGCCCTTGGGATCTCCGCCGCCATCTGCTGCCTGGCGTACATGAACGTCTCGAGTGCATCGACCACCGTCTTCGGCTATTTTGTCAACCTTGTCAGCATCTTCGGTCTCCTAACTTGGATCTCTATCCTGGTTTCCCATATCTACTTCGTTAAGGCGAGGAGGGCTCAGGGCGTACACGACAAGAGCCAGGAGCTACGCTACAAGTCCCCCTTCGGTCTCTGGGGCAGCTACGTCGCACTCGCCTTCTGCTGTCTCATTGCCATCACGAAGAACTTCACCGTCTTCGTGCCGAACCCTGAGACATACGGAAGCTTCGACTACAAGAACTTCATCGTAAGTCCCACACTTTACCCTTCGCACACTTCCCTAACTAATGCATCTCGATAGACCGGCTACCTCGGCATCCCGCTCTACCTCATCATGATCGCGGGCTACAAGCGTATCAAGAAGACTCACCAGGTCAAACCCCATGAGGCGGATCTGTACACCGGCAAGGACGTGATTGATAGGGATGAGCAGGAGTGGGTAGAAAAGGAGGCGGCGGAGAAGCCGGCTGGCAAGAATGGAAGCTGGCTGTACCGCCATTCTCTGGGGTATATATTCTAGATTATGATGACGATGATGATGTTGTGGTCCGAGAAATGAAGATGATTTGGACGACGCAGATTCAAAATTCTCTTCCCCAAAGATATCTGGAATCACAAACCTGTGCCCTTCTGGTCAGAGTAATCATAGAAGCCTCGCCCATTCTTCTCGCCAAGCTTCCCCTCTGAGATGAGGCCTTTCAGGTATTCTCGTGGTACAGTCGGCAGTCCAGATCTCGCCTGGGCGTAGTGCTCCTCAATATCGAGCACGACATCGAGTCCAACGACGTCCATCTGCTCAAAAGGACCCTTGGGAGTTTTCAGCACGCTTTTGAAGATGTCGTCGACTTCTTGTGGCGAGGCTGCCCCTTCTGCGGCCACCATGAGAGCTTCTCGCTTGATGGCTGCCCAGATCCTATGAGACGGTCAGTTATGTCACGACAGGAATGGCTAAGACTGTTCAGTACCGGTTGTAGATATAACCGACAGAGTCGCGCTTGACGTGGAAGGGCTGGAAGCCATGCTGTCTGCACTGCTCCAGCAGAGTAACGATATGTCTCGCATCTGTTCGACTATGGCCCATGATCTCGATCACATTGGTTTCGGGTGGCCAGTCTGAGGTTGTCAGTCTTCAGCACCACCACCTTCTGCGGCACACTCACAACTATGGGCGCTTAGTACCCGGCTATCATCTTGAAGCCGCAGGCCTTGGATGATTTCTGAGATCGTGAAGCTGCTAGAGTTCGACGCAACAATGGTGTCTTGTGGAGCTGCTGCTTCGATCTCGGATATGACTTGACGTTTGAGCGCGAGTCTCTCTGGTACGCACTTGTCGATCTGGTCAGCTATGTGACAACGTGGAGTGATCACTCCAATGCTCACCTCTACGACAAGCCATGAGTCCTGCAACACTGCACCGAGCCCATCGATTCCATGAGTCAGAATTCTACCAGGAGCAACGAGCGGTTTGCTATCGGCTTGGCGAAGTCCTTCGATATATGCGATGCTGTTCTCAAGCTGGCGGGGTACCGAATCGATCAAATGTACATCGTGGCCTTGAGTGCTCCACTGCATGCACGAAATTAGCTTTGAGTTCAAGTTTACGTGCAGGAAAGGCTGGGGAAAGGATCCACTGACCATGTAGGCCAATCTTCGACCCTGTGTTCCTGCACCGACAAGGCTGACTGATGGTTTCATCACAGATGCAGAAGCCATATCCACAAGACTACTCTTGAGAAGAGGGCTTCATCTGGGTTGTTCAGATCAAACTCGCATCAAATACTCTGTAGAGAGGTCGTCTTCGTGAGACCCAAGGGACAGACAAGCATCTTTCGGATCCGGTTGCACAGTCCGCTTCCGAGAAGACGCCGAGTCGATACTGTAGGCCATAGCTGCCCGTTGTGACCCCGCAAACTTGCCCCGCGACTACTCGCGTGCTACAGTATCATTTGACTTGCATCATATGAGTCTAGATGTCATGGTTGTTAACAACGACGCCATGTCTCGCAACTTCCTATTCTGGACGAAGTGGGTCCTGGGGAAAGTCAATTGCTCAGCCGCAACGGACCGACCCCGCACGCTATTTTACCCCACAAAGACGCGCCTTCTCTGACCTCACGCATGACCAAGACTTCCACACCCATTTTCTCACAGTTGGAGAGCTCACTTTCTGATGCGTCGCTGACATGGAGCAAGAAGGGCCTCGACGGGTGCAGTATTCGTCTTGCGACCAGTGTCGGAAGGCGCGCGTTGCATGCGATGCAGCCAGGACGACAAAGACCACAACACGGGGCGCCAAGTCTTGCTCTCGATGTGGTAACCGTCAGCAACGATGCACGTTCGAAGTGAGTGGGTCCGCACATTGATTGATTGGATTGAATGCTAAGTCATGTAGTGGATCCGTGAAGTGCGCAATGGTAGCGCGACGACGGGGACACGAGGCAAGAAGACGCGGAGAGGCGCTTCGAATGGTTCGAGACATGGGCATTCGGTGTCCACAGAGGCCGTTTCGAAGGCTGCTCACAGGTGAGCTCGCTGGCCTTCCAAGAGGTTCCTACACTGACGGCGATGAAAGATACTCATTCTCTAGCGAACTTACACCTTTATCCATCGCATCGCTCATCACCCCGGCAGAGGACTTGACCGTTGACGTCCCCTGGCTACGAGCTGTTTTCACTGAGACTTGGGAGACGATCTTTGGCCATTGGATGTCTCGTTATGGCTGTGAGTCAATGAAGAAGACCTTCAAGCTGTCTCCAGAACTGTCTTGCTGATGTGGCTGAACACATAGGTCCCTTCGTGTAAGCTGATGCATACCAGCCGTGAGTTTTACTGACGAGTAACAGTTTCGGTGACGAGAACATCGCAGAAAGCTTCATCAGCATATCTTCACTTTGCGGCCAGCTCGACAAATGGATGGCCGCCGACTCGGGCAGAGCCAACGACCACACTTATTCGGGATTTAGTGAGGCTTTCACCGACATTGACACAGACCATCAGACACGTATGTCCCTCGAAAGGGTCATTCTTGCCTTTGCGGCGCGCTGGCTGCCTCTCGCATCGTCATCTACGCCTCTAGACACAGCTTCTACCCAAGAGACAATTGTCAGACTTTGGAGAGAGGCTCGAGCAGACATGCTGAATGTCATCAACAGGCCGACTTATCGAAGTATGCTCACACTCTATCTGTTTGGCTTGACACCGATTCCAGACGGCATCACCGACGAGGAGGAGTTATCTGGCATGTCCGGGTCGCTCTGCGTACAGGCAAGCCTACAACAAGTGTACATGCTGAGGGTGCGGCAAAGAAGTCTACAGTTCAGCGGGTCTAAGGTCTCACCGGTGACAGAAAAGACGTTCTCCTTGAGTCCGGACCCTGTGGCGACGAACAACTTTATGAATGCGGAGAGCATTGCGCACTGGGCTGCTCTGATATTCGACACCTCTGCTTCGCTTACCCTGAGCTGTCGTCCGATCTTATCATCCGGCCTCTTTGGATTTGAATCTGACTGGTGCTGGTGTCTGGTACGCTCCTGTACCGAACTCTTCCAAGGCACGATATCAGGATGGACTGGCGAGATGACAGAATCGAAGGCGAATCAAGTGATCGCGGCCGGATCTATGACTAAACTGCGAACTTGGAAACTCGAGGCCGTCTTTCGTGAGGCTCTTCGCGATGGGCACGACGAGTCTGCAGTCAACAAGGTCTACAATGAAATCATCGACGGTATCGAGCAGTTCAATCAAGTGTACGGCGATCTTCTCGAAGCGTGCCAGAAACGCATTCACTTCTTGAGCCAAGCGACGAAGCTGCGATGGCACGAACTAATTCTGCATTACAACATCGGCATACTTTTGATCGTGGATGCAATCGAGGCTACAGAAAGATACGACCTTCTGCCGCGATTGTCGGCAGCTCGCACCGAGGCTGAGATCAGCGTTCTGAATGTGCTCAAGTTTGGCATTGAGAACACATACACGATCACTCTACGTTCAGGAACCAGTCCCGGCAGTATAGGCCTGGACGACGGCAGGACGACTGTTCCAATACTCGCTATCGACCCCTACCCGCATCATGTCGTTGCAGCTGTACAGCTTATGAGGAAAGCCGTCGACCGGGATCTGGCCACTGACAGGATAAACGAGGACACGCATTCTAATCTTAATGGAATACTGCGAAGGGCGCTGGATCTGCTTCCTGGCAGCTCGAAATCAGTTGTGTCTGCAAGGAGGCAAGTGGGTCTTGATATGGATGACACCTGAGGAGGCGACTTTTTGGATAATAGGTCGGGACAAGATGTCCACGAGCAGTAAGAGGCGAAGCTGATAGGATTGCCACTTCGCGCGAAACTTCTACTCAGGTTTTGCAAACCAGGAGTCGAATTGGCCGTATGCTGGGACTGGCTCACAAGGGGCTGGCTAAAGGTGCATCCACATTCTTTGTAGGAACGTCCGACTGCAAATGTTTCTGGTTACGAGCAAACTTGCCAAGACGGAGAATGGCAGGATCTAGTACAGGAGGGCCACAGTAGCAAACTGGACTGCGATATCGATGTTCTACCGGTTCGTTTCGAACCCAAGTTGAACTTTCAGCTACTGAACTGAACCTGGAGGGCGAAGACGGCCTCTAGCTCGAGCCAATGCGGACGCCATGGACAGGCTGTTAAATCCAAACTGCGCCGCGCACAGCGGCACGGCGTCGAGGTTAGTTTCTATAAGATGTTGGTGCCAACTGAGTGCAAGGGTACATGTAGTGAGTGTAGCAACGAGTGGCTCGAGGGTCAACTGAGAAATGGCCATTTGTGTAGTTAAATATTGTCACGACTGTATGCACTCCTCATAGAGCCGACGGATTGCGGAAGACGAAGGAACCTCCATCTCATCGTCGTTGCCGTTTTGGGATTAGCATTTGCGCTAGCCTCTAACCTTGGCGCGTCAATCGCAACATCATCTCCCATTCCACGCGTTCGATGCCTGCCTTCATCAAATATCAATCTTACAATGGTACCATCACTGGACAAGATGTTGAAACCAATAGATACGCCCGTGTCAGGTTGGCGCCGCGAACAAAGACTCTGGCCTAGGCCAAGAGTCTCCAAGACAACCCCGCCAAGAGGCGAATCAAGCCACTGCAAAACACAGCACTTCGCGACGTGATCTTCAACCACCAACCACCCGCATCTTCTTCACCAAATCAAAGTCGATACCGGCAATGGCTCACAACTCTGTCGAAGGCCATGGCTCCAAGCCAAGTGCTCATGTCAATCATGATGCTGCTGGCAGTAGCACCGAGACTGCACCACTGCTCCCATCATCCCAACAACATCACACGCCGCACACATTCGGAGATGGCATAGGTGTGTATGGATCAATTCAATCTAAAAGACTGTATCAGCTGACGCCAGCATTACACAGCACATGAAGGCGAGAGTGGCCGCAGCGGCTTCCACATTCGTCACTTCTTCTCCGTAGTATGGCGCTCTTCAAGCTACGCATCGATGGCCGTCAACATCCTGTGGCCGTTCGTCATCATCGCCATTGTTCTGAAGTATACTACCGATGCTCATCTGTGGATATTCGCCATGTCCTATGTGGCAATGGTATGTCATCGAGGGCTGCAACGTACTGGGTGCACTGCTAAAGCAATCCTCGCGTCAGGTGCCAGCCGCGAACTTGCTTGGATTTGCTGGACAGGAGTTCGCACGCAAAATGCCCAAGGTGGCGGGTATTCTCATCGAGACCACTTTCGGATCTGTTGTTGAGATCATACTTTTCGTGGTGTTGATTGCAAAGCACAAGTCTGGGAGCTCGGAGGAAAATGGTGAGAGAAAGTCACTAAGGCATTCCGTCAGACGCTGACTTGTACGTTTCAGGCGACGAGGGCAACCTCATACCGATCATCCAGGCTGCAAGTGAGTCATTCTCAGAGGAGACATTGGCAATGGGCTCTTGCTAAATTACCAGTCCTCGGCTCTGTTTTGACAAATCTTCTTCTATGTCTCGGACTCTGCTTCTTCGTGGCAGGCATTCGCCGCCATACGGCAAACCAAAAGTTCCACGCTGTGGTGTCTGAAGTTGGGACAGGCCTTCTTCTTGTTGCAGCTTTCGGCCTACTCATTCCCAGTGCTTTCTACTCCGCCCTCAAGACCGAGACCGTCTCGGTCTTACATGACAGATTCACACAAGGAAAGCTCCAGGACGATGTTCTCGAAATCAGTCGCGGGACTGCTATTGTCCTGATTGTCGCCTTCATTCTCTATTTGATATACTCATGCACTTCGGCCCACTCCATCTTCGACGAAGTCATCGAAATGGACGAGCATGCGGATGCGGATCGAGAGCAAGATGCTGCAAAGATGAAGCTGACAATGACGGAAACGTTGGTGGCGCTGGTCATCTCGGTTGCCTTCGTGGCATGGCTTCTTGTGATCTTGGTCGGCGAGATAGAGGAAGTCGTGGAAAGCGGCGTCCCTGACCAGTTCCTCGGCTTGATTCTCCGTGAGTATAGCAAAGCAACTTAAAGCCTTGGCTGACTCGCGACAGTTCCTCTTGTGGAAAAGGCAGCAGAACATCTCACTGCCATTGACGAAGCCTGGGATGGTGTGATCAACGTCGCGCTGTATCATTGCATTGGACCGTCCATCCAGACAGCACTGTTCAACGCTCCCGTAGTAGTCCTTGTCGGTTGGGCAATGGGCAAGCCTATGGATCTCAACTTCGAGATCTTCATGATCGGTCTACTCGTACTCTCAATCTTGGTTGTCGGTAACTTCCTGAGAGATCAAGAGTCGAACTGGCTCGAGGGTTCGCTTTTGGTGGTACGTACATCCTGCACATTCGACAAACATGCATGACTTGAACACTGACATCTGCAGATTGTGTACCTGATCATTGCGATTGCGTCCTTCTACTATCCCAATCCGGACGTTGCCACTTCCAACGACATTAAGGAGTCTCTCCAGCGGAACATCACGATTCCTGCTCACCTCTACGAACAACTTGTGGCAGCTATTCAAGATGGGCATTGATGGCTAAGAAAGGTCTGGTGGTTGAAAGCAAGGAATCTGCACTTCGTTGAGTCGATTATGAAGTGGAGGAGGCCACGCAGAAGGGGATATCAAACCCAGGAGGTACACAGTATTAACTTGAACATATTGGAAGAGGTTGTAACGATGTCTAGCAACTACAAACGAAAGAAAGTTCAAGCCAGACCCTGATCTCCTGCCTCTGCCTCAATGAGGAAAACGACTGCCAAGAGCTGAGACCTCGTTCCCCTAAACACAAACTCCTACATCTCTACCCGTGGCTGCATAAGATATGGCTATACATGAGCCCACATCGTTTACCTTTCCTGGCGTTCACAATGTCGGGACTCGTACCTGCCGCAGATTTGTGCCATCCGGCGTCCGGCTTCCATGTGTTTGCGATCCGGCCTAGGTCCGTTGCTGGCGAAGCTGAAGACGCTCCCAGTGCAAACACGAAACAGTACAGCACTCGAAAATCGCACCGAAAATCTCGTTTCGGATGCAATCCATGCAAGCGGAAACGAGTCAAGTGCGACGAGAAGCGACCTCTCTGCGGCCGCTGCCAGAGGACCAAGAATCCTTGTGGCTACTCTGATAACTGCTCCACCGGCCAAGCCGGCTTTGAGAGCATCGACGCAGTGGAAGGGCCTGCCATCAACTCCAACCGTGGAACTAACGCCAGCTCTCCACTTATCGTCCCCCGAGCCCTCGAGAAGTCGAACAGGGACGTTAATCTTTTGAAACACTACGACAGAATCACGGGTCTTGGACAAGATACAGTGACCTGCAGCGACATCCTGGTGGGATCCCAGGCCGGCAAGTATCGTATAAGCATTTTAAGATTAGCTCAAGAGGTACGCAAACATGGGATCGAGAACAAGCCTTTTTCTAAGCTTTCCCCCTTACTAACGAACGAGGCGTCTTTAGCACTCCTACTTGCTGCATGCCATCCTCGCTGTGGCTGCCCTGCATTTCAATCACTACGAAGTCGAGGGCTATCGGCTTGCCAAGTATTCTCATCTGCAGGTCGCCCTTTCCGACTTGCAATTAGCCATCAGTAAGCCCGTCTCGAAAGCTCAGGCCGATGCTGTGCTGCTTACGTCGATGATGGTCAACATGCAGTGAGTGTGGCCACCTTTCAGCGCTTGCCGTGTATTGATATATCTCCAGATACTTCTCCTGGGTGGAGAGTGTCCTCCCAAGCGACTCGTGGGTCTTCAGCGAGGAACCCTCGCGTCTGAGCTGGCTTTCCATGCAGATGGGCCTGCTTCCTTTGGTCAACAGCACACGACAACACCATGCTGAGAGCCTGCTCCTGCCAATCTGGATGTGCTCGGCGTACGAGGGCGACGAAACCCTGGGCCTGCCATACGAGCTCGTCACCCTCTGCGGACTTTCCCGAGTATCCACAGAAATCGAACGTCAAGAAAACCCCTACTATCACGCTCTCCAGCTGCTTGGTCCCCTTATGGTGGAAGAGAAGGGTTCGCGATCGATGGTGAAGTATGTGCGATTCGTCAGCAGTCTGACGAAGCCGTTCTTCCTGCTCCTTGAGCAGAATGATCCTCCCGCACTGCTTATTCTGGGTTACTGGTTTGGTCTGATGTGCTATGTCGACTTCTGGTGGGTGATCAAGCGTGCCAAGCGAGACTGCACCGCCATCTGCATGTTTCTCGATGTTAACGGAGATGATGCGGTTCGTTCTTTGCTTGATTTCCCTGCCGCTGCCTGTGGATATCAGCTTGTTGGTGGACACTCGATGACCACGGATCGCGATGATTGTAATGTCGAGATGGCCCTCGTGAAGGGCAATAAGCAGACACTCGTATCTGGATAGAAGACAGCTCAAGGAACAGCGACTCACGACGTGGAGACGACAACTATGGGCTCGACGACTTGAGTTACAACTCTGGAATTTGGTGTATTCTTCTCCCTGCTATGTCTTGGGGTATCTGCCTAAGGCCTCCTCGGCCACGACCCACAACGCCTGATTCGACAGACCACGGCGACTGCTTACTGAAACTGACTGTATGTTTCAACTTCGAGACTGTATCGTCGTTCGCTTATGCGAAACACATTGGTGCCCGCTTAGGTCGATCGGAACGATTATTGCGATCCCTTCACGACCGACCAGCCGCATTATATGTCCAGGCTCTTTCGCAACTACGCCAGCGATGGTTTGTCAACCCGACTTGCAATTGCGCTAGAACAAACCCGTTCGTATACGCCATATACACGTCCCTAAACATTTCTCGAAATGGTCGTTTCTACCTGTACGGCGCAGCAGGTCAGCAAACGAATCAAGCAGGACTTTCGGGCTTCATCGTGCAGTGGACGTACCAAAATGCCTCTGTCTGGAATCTCGTCCTTGCCTTCCACCTTTACGGGACCTTTGAAAGCAGTGGTTTCGTACTGGTTCGTTCCTTGATAAGGCTGCTCGAGCATAGCGAATTCGGATGCACCAGACTCCTTCCGCATCTGTTCGTCGAAGCTTGGGTCTCTGTGCGTGCTCGGCCGGCTGGTGTAGGAGTGGAGGGACAGGGCACTCCGGAGGCTGTTGAGAAGATTCTCGGTCGAAACGCCTCGGAAGATGGGGCGCATCGACGGCAGGCAGACAGCGATGATACAGAGCGCTGCTTCGATCATCGTCCAATATACGGTTGGTGCGACGAAATCTTGACAACGTTAGCTAACAAATTCCGCAGATGTGGACGTCGCGTTTTCCTACAGGTTGTATCTGGGTTACCGGCTCTGAGTTGTCGGCCTGCATACACGAACTCAACCAAACGGGTAATGCTAGCAGCAATGGCTCTGCACGAGAGTTAGCAACATTGCTCGATGCGGCCAACATGCATCGGCTGCGGCTGTCATTCGACTCACAAAGCTCCAGTCAAGAAGACCAAAAGGACACCAAACTTTTGCCTCGGTGGCATCTGAAGCTTCAGCACGGGCGGCAGAGGCACGAGCAAGATGGCGAAGTCCAGGATAACATCGACACTTGCACCAGCGTAGAAGAGCTTGACCATGTCGATGCAGCGTACCCCAGGGCTTCCAGGTGGTAGGGAGAGCGACTTGTCGATTGGAGTACATTCAAAGAGGGTGCCGAAGAAGAAAGTCGTGCACCTGTTCGCCGAATATGATCAGTCAACACTCTTATCAGCCCGAAGATGAACTCACCAAGCGATGGTCAACCCCATGAGAGTCCAGACGGCCGCTGCGAGCATTGCGCCGCGGAAGATCCGCTTGTAAAACATAAGGATGCTACATTTGGCCAAGGCGATGGGCACGTATCCGCAGACCTCGAGGACCAGCTGACAGACACTATATCGGTGGGAAGGTGGCAGCGGCTCACCACTTGGAGTGGTCTTCATGTGGTTGCCGAAGTTGTCAAGAACGCATACTTTGCAATACCGTCAGTACGCGCTGCCTTTGAGATCAACACGGCTTGATAGATGGCGACATACTTATGATCAATGGTGTTGTGAGCACTCCAATCATTACGATCTGGCTTTGGTCAGCACCTTACGGTGTGTCACCGGACAAGCATTTCGTTCACTGACCACTGCGGCATATGACAGGTAATCATCTGCAGCCAAGGGCTGCTTGGTCCTCTTTCTTGCCCATGTTCTCAACGCAACCGCAAGAATGGCTAGGAAGGTGAAGACCGAGGCAAGCGCAATGATCTGAGGCACAGTCAGAGGCGGCACTCTCACATACACTGGGAAGAGCGACTTACCTCGCCGCTGGATTGACCCATGGCTGCAATGTTGAGTAGAACGCAATGCGAGATACTAAAGCCTTGTCGAGAACGCAGCGCGATATACCAAAGTCTTGTCGAGCGATGAGATATGGAGTCGCAGCCTCGAGAAATGAACCTGATAGAGAGACGCTCGAGCAACAACAGCGAACTGCCACGCTTTTGCAACGTGGGAAGCTGCAGGTGGATGGAACATCAATTGACAACCCTCTCGGCTTCCGGCCAGTGAGCTTCCCCAGGGCGAAGGCGGATACAAAGAGCCGTGCCACGGAGTGGTTGGGCGCATTAAGTTGAGTCTTCTGGTTAGGTGCAGTTGATCGACACACTCGATGGCTGGGTGGGGGGCACGCGGGCTTCAGCTCGTCACGCTTGTGCAGCGTGCGTGAAAGTCACTCCTGCACAGCGGGTCACACCAGCAGCGTTCGCCTCATCCGAGCGGACCGACTAACCAACTCGCGTCGCTCTTTGTTTGTGTTGCGCGCTGATATCACAAATCATCGGACAATAAACACACACTGGCATTCGGCAGAGACTATTGAACGTGCAGGATGGTGGCCAACCGCGACTATGGACTGGATTCGAAAGATGAGAACCAAATGCTGGACGAGGAACCTTTTCTAGGAGGTGAAAGACGTGTCGATTCTTCGAACAGAAACAGAAGTCAACATGGCATCGCCGGTCGATGGCATCGATTGTCCTGGCGACGAAAAGCTCTCGCGCATCTCCTCCTCGCCAGCACCTACACCCTCATCTTCTTAATTGCAATTACGGCTGTCGTACGGCGGTCAAGAAGTCTCGAAATGAATATCCTGCCTTGTATGATTCTACAATACTTCTGCTACTCGAACGTTGGCTGACGGAATGGACAGTGTCTGCGCGAGACGCTATAGAATTGGAACTCCGGCCTTTCGAAACGAAAACTCGAGACAACCCGTTCACTGGCGACCCGCGACCAGAGCTGGACAAAGCATGGCACGGTCTTCTCGAAAGTACGGACTTCAGGCAAGGACAACTGTTCGAACGTGGCTGACTTGATGGAACAGACGACATCATTCAGGTTTCTTTCGAAGACCTTGAAAGTCTAAACCTTCGTTCTATTGAATTGGCAGATGGTTCTGCCGAAATAGCGTCTCTCAGTGTATATCATGCTCTGCACTGCCTGGTATGTTTTGCCAAACTGTCGCAACACCTCTACTGACAAACCTTGCAGAAGAAAGTGCGTCACTGGATTTACAAAGACTACTACTACCCCGACCGCGACGGGAATAAGGAGGCGCTTGAGAGAGGCCACGCCAGTACGTTCACCATCCACGACTCTAAATTTGATCGAACAGCCACTGACGTTGTCATCGACAGACCACTGCATCGAGTACATTCGGGAAAGCCTCATGTGCCACCCTGACCTGTCACCGGTCACCTTCTCGTGGATCAACGGCACATATGGCAACGGCCCCTTGCTCCCAACGAACAAAGACGTAGCCATGCATGAGTGCGCCAATTGGGAGAAGCTGGATAGCTGGGCAGGGGACCACGTCTTCGACCTGTTCCGCCTCGATAGGCTAAGGTACCCGGATAAAGGCTTGGAATATGACGATTGAAATGCGAGATCGCGCAAAACCAACAAACTTCCTTCCCGAAACGGATTCGCCCCAACATCATCACGCAACTTCCAAAACAGCCCTCCTTCTCGGGATCGCTTGCAGTAGAGCCGAATCCCACCAACATCCAACTCCGTCGTCATCTAATGATCGACATTAGCCGTGTCAACATCCTTGGAGAATGTCCTAGGAAGGAAGCCGCCATTGTCCCTGAGGGCTGAAGCCGAGATGTGCGAGCTGAGCACATGCAGTTCGTGTGGTACCCGTGCAGGTAGTGCAGGATTCGGGCTAATTGAAACTCCTCTCGGTGTCCGGTCAACCACTTGCAGTGTCGCAACTCTCAGCTCGAGTGGAGGCGAACTTATTGGCCGCTGCAGTGAGCAACTTTAGCGGGTCATATACACTGGTCGCCTGAATCCTTCCGTCCGACAGATCTTCCGAGCGTGCAATCATCACAGCCTCGGATTTGTTATACAGTACCCTCCAAGATCGCGAGCTGGGCCGCCCTCACGCAGGCTGTGTTGGTTGACGTATTTCTCAAGCATTTGAGTGGCTGAACATAAGCTCTCGGCGTGAATCCTTCGTCGATCTCGGGCACTATATTCATCCTGCATCTCAAATCCTTCTTTCATCAAGAACAACGACCGCAGCTGGCCACTGGTGCCACCCACCCCATGCACTCTTCATCGACGCGAGCACCAGGTGCCCCTCAACGACAGATTAACTGAGGGCCGCGTCAACCCAATCACGATGCAATGGCCTTCTCACATGTCTTGCACGAGGGATTCATGAGGTGCCACGGGAACTCTGTAGCTCGGTCACTGCTACATGCGGCAAGGGGCGGCATACGGCTCCACCGCAGTACACAGATGTGAGCGGAGAAGTAAATGGCGGTGCTGGCTGCGCACACAACCTGCCAGTTCTGGGCATCATCGCCAAGGCTCGTACATGATACTAGACGGCAATGGTGAGCATAAGGAGTTTTTCCCCCAACTGAACTCCGCAAGCCTAGACCTTCAATCTTCATATCACAAACGCTCGCCAACATCCCCAGAGCATTGCAAGAATTCTCATTCCACTGTCAGCCAGAAACGCGATCAAAGACCTCAATACCAAAACTTCACGACAAGATGCGATTGTCGCAAATCTTCCTCGCGGCCTCGCTGGCCCTGACAGCATCCTGCGCCGCTATTCCACGAGACAACAACGCAGCAACTCTCAACATCAGAGAAGAAGCCTCGACAGAAGCTGCATCAGACGACCTCTCAGCAGACGCAGACGAAGCAACCGCATACTCCCTGACTGGAGGCTGGAAGAAACGCGCAGAGGACTCAACCGACGCAGCAGAGAGCGACCTGTCCGCAGACGCCGACGAGGCAACGGCCTACTCTCTGACCGGTGGCTGGTAGAAGTTGGGCACGTGGTGCCTTGGGGGACCCGAGTATGACAAGGCAGGGACGGAAGTGGAGGAGAGGGACTTTCTCTTAGCGAAGATGATGATGAGATGCGCTTGAGCTGAACCGAATGAACGAACAAAGCGGGTAATCAGGGCGAAGGATTCATTCTCTCCATCACACAGCGGCTGCAGCTCCGGCAGCTGAGCTGCAAGATGGGACCGGTGGCGTTGCAGGGTAACCTTGTTGGAACATAGCTTTAACTCCTTCGAGTAGTCGGCCGGGCGTGCTGATCAGTGATGAGTGAGTGTTGCGCTCGCTTGGGGGGCTTAGTAGGTAGTTTTGAGTTTCCATCCAATTGATCCCTCCCACCACGAACGACATCATTCTGAATGTGACTTTTGATACCACTGCCCCATCATCGTTTGTCTTTCCCTCGTCAGGATGTCCCATGGCCAAGGGCTGTATGCTCCCCTTCGAGTCGACGAGCATGCTGGCAAAGAGCAGGATGGGTCTTGGGAGCCTGAGCCTTTCATTGCCACGCGGCGTTCGAGATGGAGCTTCAATGGTGTTGTGCTGGGGATCGTTTGCGTTGTGTCGATGATACTCAATGCGATACTCGTGATTCATCTCGTTCGCGACGATAAGTTGTGGTCGTCGTCAAGACCATCTCTATCGTCGAGCTACAGTACGTTGTCCTTTATAAACCAGCCCAACGTACATCTAACGGTGGACTCGCAGCTGGCGTCGACTCAACTCAAATGTGGAAACAACACATCTGGTAGGCAGGCACGGCCGTTGGTCCTTCCACTTTCAACAAAAATGCTGACTCCAACATGCTTGCAGGATCACAGACTACAGCAGCAGCAATCGCACACTCTCCGACGGTCTCTGGCACAATCTACGACCAGCCTACGGAACAGTTGCGCTGGATCTCGACTGGGCGGCAGAACAACGTCTTCCGGAGACGGAACTCCATCCAGACGATCCCGAGAAGGGCGTGTATATCCTCGATGGGTATCATCAGATTCATTGCTTGGTTCGTTGTCAACAACCTGCAGGTTGCTTCTCAATTGTCTAACCGCATCATCTCATCCAGATAATGGTCCGACAAGCGCTCTTCGAGTTTGCGGACGGCAAGCCTCAGACCTACCCTCTCGCACACCCGACGCATTGCCTCGACGCCTTGCGACAAGCTGTGATGTGTCGCGCCGATGATACACCTCTATACACATTTGGCGATCTCACGAGCGGCGATGGGCAATGGAGGCAATGTCGAGACTGGAATGCACTCAGCCAATGGGCAGCAGATCACTTCGCGTACGGGAAACATGAACCTGAGATGCATATCGACTGAGGTAGTTTTATGTTTGTACAATAATTGTATCATCATGAATCATGAAGTACCTCTGGCAAATCGCTAGGCTTCACGCCCTCCCCTGTCGTGATATTGAAGACGTCGACATCTTCGAACCCTTCGTAGTTGTCTGCGCGCCACTTCTCAGCGAAGTCTTTGAGGTAGTCGTAGTCGCGGCATTGTCGTTGGACGTTCCAGCCTGTTGCGCCTCCGACTTCGTCTTGCCATGGTTCGAGGCTTGAGTCGGCGGCACACATCAGTTCTTGTCGCTAGAGAAGATGTTCGTATCAGCATTCGAGATTCTTCAGGAACCGTGAAGAAACATACGATGTATTCAAAGCAATGCCTCATATGACTCGGCGTGAAATGCCACATATCGAGTGCCTCGTCCGAAGCGTTCGTCAAGCCATAGTACACTCTCCTCACATCATTGAGGCAATGCAACTGGTGAAAGACGCTCACGCTCGAGAGCTGTCCATCATTGAGTTCAGGGTGTTTTATCCAGCCACGGCCCTCTATGATCGCAGGATCAGCCTTGATTCAATGTGGTGGATTTCGCGAGACTGACTAGGTATCAGGCTGTCCCATGCTGCCATGTTGTCGTTGTTATCTTTGGGCGCTCGAGCGAATGTGGCGTTGTATTTGAACGAATATGTTTTCCATGGCACCGGTACTGCAATGCTCGTTCAGTGAATGCGTTCTCCAGTCTCTTACGGGCGGCAAATCTTACTTCGAGGTGTATCAGCTGAAGATTGTGATGTCCCAGTGTTCGTCGTATATGATCCCACCGCGAACCCAGCAGCAAATGTTACCGCAACTGTAATGGCAGCAATTAAATATCGCAATATCCAGTTCAATCGTCTCTGAGGCTCTTGTCCTAAATTGCGATTCGATTCCTGGTCGGATGCCTCAGACAGTGGCGAATACCGAGCTTCCTCTTTCCACGCCATTTCACGCCTCCAGCATAACAAATGAATTTTCCAGTGCCCAAGTGGTGATGCAGAGAGGGCAGGAGAGACCGGACCGTTGAGCTCGCGTTTGTCCCACGTTTGGGGCAGGGGCGATGCCCGTTTGCTGTTTGCTTGCAGCGCCGATCCTGTGGCGTCACCTCAGACCTCCACCAGCTTCACAGCTGAAGGATTCAGCTCGCACAAACCAACAACTCCTAATCCGAACTAGCCCCTGCTCAAGCACGAAGAATCAACGGCGGCGGCGATAACGGCTCCAGTACCGGTGGGAGCCTTCCTTTCACTCGTCGGCACACGTGTGCCTGAGACCCACTCTTGGTGCGGCGCGTGCAACCACCTACGCTGAGTACATTGAGCGACTGGAAGGCACAAACAAGTGGCCTTGAAGCCGCCCTCTTTCAACCTGCTACAACCACACAACAACAACCGACCATCAACATGACGACCAAGATCGTGGAGTTGTCGACCGTCATCGCCGAGAAGACGAAAGTCGTCGATGAGTACTTCAAGAAAAATGGCCTTGCAACACCTTCCTTCGATCTGGATGGCCCGACTAGGATCGCGATACCCCCACAAGAGAAGGAGGCGTCAGATGCCCTCACAGCCGTCCTCAGTGCAACCAGAGATTTGAATCAGCTCCTGACCGGTCCAACTGGTGTGCTGATGGGCACAAGCGTGAGTCGCCCTGCTGTGGCCTACTCTCAGTCATGCTTCAGCTCGCTAACCGCCACAGCCCAACGACTGTCTCAGTCTGCAAGCAGTGTACCGCTTCAAGATCGCTCAGGCGCTGCCAGTTGGCGAGGAGTGGTCATTCGAGGACCTCTCCAAGAAGGTCGGTCTGAATGTGATCGACCTTCGACGACTCGTCCGCCATGCCATGTGCAATCACATCTTCCGCGAGCCAAGGACCGACTATGTCGCTCACACTGCCACCTCGAAGTTGCTCGCAGAGAGCGAGCTGATGCAGAACTTTGTGGGAATCACGATGGAGGAGAAGTTCCGAGCTTCTGGCCGAGTACGTTTTGTTGTTCATGTGATGGACTTCGAAGACTGACGGCTGGTTTATAGGTAGTCGATGCGTTGCAGAAGTACGATGGAGCTCACTCTCCAGAGCAATCGGTGAGTATGAATTCGTTTGACGCATTCCGTAGCTAACGACCTGGCAGGGCTTCAGTCTTGCATTCGACACTCCAAGAGGATTTTACGACGAGATGGAAGCTCACCCAGAGCGTGGTCGACGATTCGCAAGCGCCATGAATACCTTCGCTTCCCTCATTCCACTCGAGCCGCTGTTCAATGCCTTCGACTGGGCCTCGTTTGGCAAAGCTACCGTGGTCGACGTAGGAGGTGCCTGGGGGTAGGTTGTCCTGCCATGAAGCGAATTTAATATCTTACTGACAATATACGAACAGACCGGTCTCGATAGGACTTGCCCAGCGCTTTCCGGATCTCAACTTCATCGTCCAAGACTTGGCTGGTGTCGTCGATGAGGGACCCTCCAGGGTTCCAGCCGAGATCAAGGATCGTTTCCAGTTCATGCCATACTCCATTCTCGACGAGCAGCCAGTCAAAGGCGCACCTATTTACTTCTTCAGAGCGATCTTCCACAACTGGCCCGACGAGTCGTGTGTGCAGATCTTGAAGAACCAGATCCCTGCCCTCAAGAAGGGTGCTCGTATCGTCATTGACGATAGTACCTTGCATGAGCCCAACACCCTTCCATCTTCCGTCGAGAAGCGAAGAAGGCAAGTCTCTTGGGCCTTTTATATTGACATGGAATAAGCGACTGACATGAGTGCTAGATCCATGGACCTCAGCATGCTGACGTGGTTTGGCTCGCGCGAGCGGACTGTCGACGATTGGGAGAAGATCTTCAAAGCAGCCAGCCCATCATTCCAACTTCGCCATGCAAAGCCAGCAGGCATGAACTACAACCTCGATGTCGAGTGGACTGGATAGGCAGTCAGCAGTCGGTTGACTTGGGGGTCAGATGCTTTGCTGTGTTCTAAAAGCTTACTCGACGGGGCCTTTCAGGCCGTGGTGACTATGTAGAGACAGGTTGTGGACCCTTGTCCGCAATCTCTGCACACTTTTCAAGGACATCCCAAAATGAATTGGTGTGTAACTTGCGTGGCACCCTAACGCCAGCAGCAAGCCCATCTGAGCGAGCATCAAGTTTTGTCAATACCGTCCTTCCCACCTGCCCTCTCACGGAGTCGAGCGCGCTATGTGCTCCATCCGTCACAACTTGAATCCCATATCTATCGCCATCCTCTTCAAATATGCCCGAATCGTACCCGAACAGCGCAGCAACAGCGAGCGGATCGTGCAGCGGAGGGCCTTCATGCACATCAAACCACTCGACATAGCTCTGCGCGAAGAAATGCAGAATCTCATGAAGGAACCCTCGCAGCGGACTCGGCTCCCCCGGGCCCAGAATTCGCGCTCGCACATCTTTCGTCGCCAAGCACTGATGCGTGAGATCCAGAGTGACCAAAGTCGTCTTCGCCGCCAGCTTCGGGTTCGAGAAGATGGCGTGGGCCGCTTCTGGATCACAGTAGATGTTGAACTCGGCCCAGGGCGTCTCGTTGCCGAATCCTTCGCTCTGCCCGAGCGTTTTTCCGAATTCCTTTGAGACCTGAGGGCAGAAGTCGCCTCCCACGGCTCCGCCCATGATGCTGAGTCTTGTATGAATTAGGATGTGCATGCGTTTTGAGGCTACGACGTACACTCACCCAGCTAGATGATCCACAACTTCAGGGAAAGCCGCAAACAGCAGTGCGGCATTCGTACACGGCCCCGTCACCACGAACCACGCCGTTCGCGCCGGTTGCGCCATGATCGCATCCCGTGCGGCGACGAGAAAGTTCACATCGCGCACAATATTGGACACAGGCTGGGGAAGCAAACTCGTACCCGCGAGTCCGGTACTGCCTAGTATCCACGTCAGTCAGCGAGCATTCCCCGGGCAAACAACAGGATGTTTTCCAAGGGCACTCGCCATGGATTTCTGGTGGCCCGATGAACTCCCGACAGAAAGGTTTCGTGGCGCCTGGGTAGACTTTGATGTCGGGACGGCCTACGGCGCTGAGGACGGCGCTTGTGTTGTTGGTTGTGTACTTTTGTTCTGCGTTGCCGTAGGATGAGCTGATGCCGAGGAGGTCCAGGTTGGGATGTCTGGCTGCGAGGAGGATGGCGAAGACGTCCTGGAGTGGGGATTAGAATTGCTGTGATAATGAGGCATTGTATGACATGTCTGCATCCTACATCGTGGCCTAAGAAGGGGCATCAGTCGATATATATTGGAGAAGGGGTCGAGTGGCATCACAAACCCGTGTCAACGTCCAACCAGACGGGAGTTCTCCCTGCCATGTTTGCTGAGGCACCTATCAGCGAGCAGGCGGGCTATTGAAGAGCAACGTTCAGCCAGATTGAAGTCTCTGTTCCTCTCATGCATCTGCATTCTGCACCTATGGGCGAGCGGCCTGCCCACCGAAGTATTTGTACCAGAGCCAAGCAGAGCACCTGCGTCTTACAGAAGTGACGTTGCCACGCTAGATACGCTTTGCGCTTCTGATTGGCTCATCTCCAAGTGGGGTGCAGGGCTTAGTGCCGATTCATCCATTATTTCGGGATCTGCCCGGGGTACAGTAACATTCACCTTCTAAGCTTCGCAAGCTCTGCGTCCTCGTGCTCGGCGTGTGCAGCTGTCCACGGTTGATGTCTAGAGCCACGATAAGGGCGGCCAACGATCCAGCATGTCCGCCATGCGTGACCCTCGCTTCACCTAGTCTTCTTCTTCTCCTTGGAACCGCTGCCAAAGGGCTTGCTTTCCACCCACACAAATATTGTCGTCCTCTAATAACCTCCCTGCCCGCAGCATGGACTCCATTTTCCCCGCCTCAGAAGCATCCTCAGCGGATGAGGTTGTCAACGAAGATGTCCGCAATCTGGAGAGCTTCGGCTACAAGCAGGAACTCAAACGAGACTTCTCCTTCTTCGGAATGCTGGGCTTTGCCTGGTCCGTTCTGACAACCTGGACTGCGCTGGGCGGCTCTCTCGTGGCAGCTATCAATGCTGGAGGCCCTCCCGTCGTCGTGTACAGCTGGCTTGCCGTCAGCTTCTTCTCCTTGTTCGTGGCCTACTCGTTCGCCGAGATCTGCAGTGCGTTCCCGGTCGCTGGTGGTCAATACTCCTGGGTTGCCATCCTAACTCCACCGAAGTGGGCCAGACTCACATCCTATCTCTGCGGCTGGTTCATCGTCATCGGCTTCTTGTCTGCTGGAGCGGCCAATGGATTCATAGGAGCGAGTTTTGTGCTTGGCCTGGCGCAGATTGCTCACCCGAACTATGTCATCGAACGATGGCATGTCTGCCTGGTCTGCTACTTGGTGTTGATCCTCGCAGCTGCTGTCAATATCTGGGGCAGACATCTCCTCGACAAAATGAGCAAGACGATGATGATCTTCAATCTGACCTCCTTTGTCGTCGTGATCACTGTCATCTTGTCCCTTGACCAAGACAAGGCGAGTGCAGGGTTCGTCTTCAAAGACTTTGTCAACAACACCGGCTTCAGCAATTCCTACGCCTCCCTCTTAGGCATCCTGCAAGCCGCATTTGGTATGACGGGGTACGATGCGACAGCGCACATGACCGAGGAGATGCGCAATGCGAGGAAGGACGCACCGCGAGCGATCATCTACTCTGTTTGGATTGGGGCCTTCTCCGGCTTCATCTTCCTCATTGCCGCGTTCTTCTGCATTCGCAACCTAGACGCAATCGACACCACGGCGACCGGTGTACCCCTCATCGCCATCTTCCAGCAAGCAACTGGATCGGTGGGCGGCGCTATTGGCCTGACTGTTTTGATCACAATCATCGCACTGGTCAGTCTCTGCTTCCTCATGGCACAGAGCTCCCGGGTCATCTTCTCTTTCGCTCGCGATCATGGCCTGCCTCTCAGCAGTTACATCAGTCGGGTTCACCCTACACTACACGTCCCGCATTACAGCATTCTGACCGTCCTCGTTGTCAACATGGCTCTGATGGCCATTTACTTCGGCTCTGTCACCGGCTTCAACACTGTGCTCGCTTTCTCAACAGAAGGATTCTACCTATCGTACATCATGCCGCTCTTCGTGCGCGTCTGGGGCCGGCTCGAAGGTCGTCACGACATCGACAGCGGCTTTTCTCTGGGCAGATTCGGCATGGCCTTCAATCTGATCGGTATGTTCTACCTCGCATTCTGCGTCGTGGTCTTCAACTTTCCCTCCGTGAGTCCGGTCACCAGCGCGACCATGAACTACTCCTCTGCAGCAGTTGGAGTGGCCGCCCTTATCGCTACCACCACATGGTTCACCACTGGCCGCAAGCACTTCACCGGCCCACAACGTGGCTCCGTCCTTGAGGGATCTACTTCTTCAAAGCCTGATGATGGACATCATGTGTCCATAGACGCCCGGGTCAAGATTTGAACTGGACTGGATGCGACTGGTGAGCGCTCACTTGTGTCGAAGACGCCCATACCAAGCCCCTGGCCGGCATGAACTGGCGCTGTACACCAAAAATGGGACACACGAACCTGGACGCTGTTCCACCTCCTGCACTTTTGGATCTTTTGGAATGAATTAATGAATTTCGCTTATGGATTTATGATACCCTACCTGTGCTTTCAGCGATATGGGAAAGGCATGGGCCCTTGTCCGGAAAGGGTCCGGGTATGTGTTTGAATATACAGGGCGTTGGACTTTTACTTTTCGTTGGGGACAAAAGGCACTATCATTTGTGACGATGAGGAAAAGACACTGGTCGTTCGCTTTTTGTTTCGCTTTTTGTTTCGCTCGAGTGGCCGCCACATTCACTTGTTGCGCAATAGCGGTGTAATCACCACAAAAGGGGGCTCATTCACGCCCACCTCGACCACTCCTCCATGTCGTCCATGTCTTTTCCCGCGACCAGCTTCCCAGCAACAAATACTTTCCGAATACTCCTATCGTCTCCCATAAAGACCCATTTCTTCAACATGGCGTCCTCATCGTGCTCCCGCCCTTGCACATTGATTTTGTCGTCCAATCCCACATCCACCAGCAGGGCATCAAACTCCTTACCTTTCTCGAAATTCCCAATCCGATCGCTCAACGAGCACATCTCCGCTCCACCCATGGTGGCGAGGTAGACGAGCTCCTCGAACTTCAGCACGCATCTCTCGTCGCCTGTACTGATCGCCAGATGCCGGCTGACATTACTCGCCTGCCTCATGGCATCCAAGACACTAATCGAGTACCCAGCGCTGCAGTCTGTCCCCAAGCCAACCTTGATGCCTCGATCGAGCAGTCGACGCACACGAAACCAGCCATCTCGTAGACATGTGTTGCTGTTAGGATTATGTGCCACGCCGACACCGCGCTGCGCCATGAGATCCACATCGCGATCCGTCAGATGGATGCAGTGCGCAAGAATCGTCCGCGGGCCGAAGAGCCCGTGGTGGTTGTACATGTCGGCGTAGCTCTGATACCCAGGATGGAGGAGATGCATATTCGCCACTTCCAGCGGCGTCTCGCACATGTGCGCTTGGATCCGGAGGCCGTGCTCCTCGTCGGTGGAAGTGTGGCAGAGTTCGCCTAGGCCGTGCAGGAGGGATTCGCTGGCGTAGCTGCCTGCGCGAGGCTGGATACAGGGGTGCACGAGGTCGCCGTTGGGATCGACGTTGTGGAGGATGTGCTGGATCGCCTTCCGCTCATCCTGCAAGGACTGTTCGACGCTTTTCTCCATGTTCCCATGCGTCGCCCCGGTCTCGATGCAGAGCTTGCCGATGATTGCTCGCTGGCCTTTCTCCTTGCACACCTCCGCGAGCACATTCGTCGCATCAGGATGGATGCTGCTGTTGTACGCCACGGTCGTCGAGCCATTGGCTAGGAGCTTCGCCACCATGGCGGGATACACGCGGGAGGCCTTGGAAGTGTCCGAGTAGGAAGCCTCGATCGGGTCTGTCCAGCCCTCGCATCATTCTTTTAGGTCGCCTTCCATGCCCAGAGAGATGTTGGGATGTGGAGCGTGCATGTGGGTGTCGATCAGGCCGGGGAAGACGAATTGGAGCGGCTTGAGGTGGATTGTGGATGCATTGTCGAAGCCGGGGTGGAGGTTTGCGGCTTCGGTTGGGGGAAGGTACGTGGTTTCGAGGAATGCGATTTTGCCGTGCTTGTTGATGCCTAGGGAGGCGTTGGATAGGATTGTTACTTTTGTGCGGGAGGTGCTGTGGATGATGCGGCCGTAGATGATCAGTGATAGTGTCGTGCTCGATTTCTCGAAGGGGAAGTCTGGGTCGCGCATGTTTTGTCAATCGCTAGTGTGGTCTGAAGTGAAGGAAACGCTTCATTGACATGGTAATAGAATGTCTAGGTACTCTCAATGTCTCTTATCGAAGGAATACTAGTTACCTTATCAGATACATGTGGGTAAGACTGCTGACTGATCGATTGTATTTAACCGGATCAGGATCTTGATATATACCTTGAGCTCTAGATCCTACCTTGCGAGCGATCGACTTCCTACTGACAAGGCCTTACATTTTCATGAGATACATCACATACATCGTAGGCGACCTCCAAGGAGCTAGAATGGCTTGGCAACTGTGATGAAATGACGTGTCGTATGCCACAATACGAGCTCCGAGCCTAGATGAAGTGGGAGCGTAGCAGACTGCAGGTGGAGCTCGCATTGCCCCTGGCAATGGTCGAGAAAGATTTTTCGACAAGAAGAGGGTTGAGATTTTCGTGGCCTGCTTTCGTGGACTCGAGTGAAGTAGTTGACCGGGCTAACAGACGATTCGCAGGGCTCATCTGTGCCGCGCTCCCTGTCGCACTTTCGCCTGTGAGCGGCCTTGATAGTACGATGTCGGACCATGTGAGGTATCGACAAGATACGTCTCAAACGGCTTTTGGTAACGTACACGAAACCAACGCAACGCCTCTAGCGGGCGGAACATTTTCTCCTGGAAAGCCATTATCACAAATATGGCTTGACCTCTCGAAGACACCAATCCCAGAAGAACTCGGCGTTCCCTCCAAACTCCAGCTGAGCCTGTATGTCTTGTCTTGCTTCACCGAACCTGCCCCACGGCCAGATGTACTTCCCGCTGTCCTCTGGTTTGATGCAATCGCTCCATCCAGCCCAGAGCTCCGTGTATGCCCCAAAGACTGCTGGGAAGAGCATCAGCTTATCCAGGATCCAAACCAACGCTGATGAGCTATGGCGCTGCAGGTCGGTGTGTAAGTTTCCGGGGTTGAAAGCGAGAGACACTACGCCCTTCGCTGATTCCTGGATGCGATGTAGCCGAGCAAACTGTGATGCGAGGAAGTAATCGCCCACTTTGGACGCAGTATAGTTGCTGAACGTGTTGGATTTATGCACTTCTGGATTGCCGTACTCGTTGAACGGCACGCCGCCCGCCGGTGAGTTTTCGATCTCAAGGGAGGCGGCCCAGATGACTCTTACCGATGCCGGGCCAGAGTTGGCGGCTGTGCGTTCCAGGATGGGGGTCAGTTGGCAAGTCAACAGAAAGTGGGCGAGGCAGTTCGTTCCTAGTTGTAGCTCGTGCTCTTGCGCCGTCACAGAGTCGACCGGAGAGTTCATTACGCCGGCATCTTCAGGAATTTAGTAAAAGTAAGGGCATCCATGATCGCAGGACTTACTATTCACCAATACATCAAGTCTGCTCTCCTTCGATAGAAAGTCCTCCGTTGAGGCCTTGATCGTCGACAGATCCGCCAGGTCCAGCTTCAAGAAATACAGTTTGCCTTTGCTGAGAGGATGTGCTTTCTGGATGTTGCGAATAGCCACGTCTGCCTTCTCTGCATTTCGGCCAGCAATGTAGACGATCCCGTTCTTCGAATACAGGATCTTAGCCAGGGCACTCCCAACTCCAGCATATCCGCCGGTAACGATGAAGACCCTGCCAAATTGATCGGGAAGATTCTGCTCTGTCAGTGTAGGTTGTGGCAGGAAGAAACATTGCTGAAAGAAGCGGGATATATTCTCCATCATCGTGAGTCTGGAATACGGCAACCAGAAGAGCAGTAGTAGGCAGCGTGTATTCGGAGAAAGCAAAGCAGGTCAGCTATTTGAAGATGTGTACTTTCCAAAGCGTCATGCTGAGAGGCTTTATTCTTTTCAGTGCACACGGTCGCTATCAGAGCCGTAAAGAATCTCAACATGCTCTTGATTGCTCAGTCTGACTGCATAGCGGCCACAATTGCTGTTACGAGCCAGGCACCGTCTGATCCTGACATCCTGTGGCTTGAGGGCACAACTTCGCACGGAGAGTGGATTGGCTGAGTGCATAGCTGAAAGAGGCTCATGGTCGCGAAATCTGTCGCGGATGACACGGGGCAGGATAATGAAGCGAATGGATTATTTATAGAGCCTGACGTAAACTCGAGGCGGCTTGACGAGTGGACTGAATGATTATTGAACTCGGTAGAGAAGAGTGAAAAGGTGAAGTCAGGAAGGCTAGTCCATGTTGTTGGCCCGTGCGCGCGGCTGCTGCGGCCGCTTAGTCCATGTGCGAGCTTCCTGATCATATCAGGTTCATTCCCATTGCATTGCATGATCGATTTCGTCTGAGTGCCATCTTTATCATCACTGCCTACAGACGAGTCCTGCGAGTACATCCTCGCGGGCTTTCAGCCCTCACCATTATGCGACGACGAGCCAAGATCCGACATACGATGCGCCGAGCGCCAGCCACCGCATGCGAGGCGACCTGATGAGAGAAAGAGTCGAGAAGACAGGAAGAGACTGTAACAGCTTTTCCATCGACTTGCCAGCCCTCCTAGTCTATCTCCAGGTCCTCCAAACCATACCATTCGAAGATCGTGAATGGCTTGTCCTCAGGGAGGAGTCCAGTCATACCGTGTGCCTTCAGTCTCCGCAGTCTCGCGAATGGCAGTGACGCCGTCGAGGCAGCCTCAAGACAAGGAAGAGAGAAGATCATACATGTTCCGGGACTCTCTGTTGGTGACGATTGGCGGGACGCCGTACTTTCAACTTCAGGCAGCATACTTCGCTTGACCTCATCTTCGACTATTCCCCAGCAGGCCCAATTTCCACCTCATTCACCATGATGGAGCCGTCATTTACAGTGAGGCCAATGCCACCACTCTCGTACTGCGAATCGCTCGCCTCCAGCACAAGCTTGCCATTCACGTACCCCTTTAGCTTCTCTCCTTGGACTTCCAGCCCCAGGTCATATGGCAGTACTACTCGCCAATCGAAGTCCGCGGTCGCAAGGTCTATGCGCTTCTCATCGAATGCCTTCACAATGGCAATGCCTCCAGGTCTCAGCATGACAGCATACCAACGATTGAGCCCTTGGACCCGTGCTGCGAGACCATTGGGACCCGGTTTATTGTTGACCATATGCTTGGCTGTCGCCTTGTAGTTGTACCAATCCCGACAGCCATACATCAGGCTGCCTTCGCCAACATCTTGTGCGACCAAGAACAGTGGCATGTACTCTGGGAACGTCGTCATGTTGTTCACCCACGCCCGACGCCATGGCTCTGTTGCGCTCCAGCGGAAATATGAGGTTTTGGATGGCTTCCCGAGTACCATTTTGGGCGAACCCGTCCAACGAATGTAGTCTAGCCGGACTGTGCCGGTGATGGGCTTTGAAGCCAATATGCTGAGAACAATCCCCATCTCCTTGATAGGTTGGCGGTCGAAGGCATCCGGAATCGTGAAGGTCAGTTTACAGACGCCGTCGTCGCCAAAATCGCATCGAGGTCCGTCCAAAGTGAACAATGCATCGCTTTCGCTGTATGACTTGAGCCGGAACGCCACTTTCACATCTTTGAGCGGCATGTCTTTCGCGGCGTTCAGGCGTGCAGTCAGCGTCTGACCTGGGTGTATGAGAGGCGAGGCTTGCAGATCGTAGTACGTCGGCTCCAAATCGTACTTTGGCATGAAGGTATCCGCCAGCACCTCAATGTCCTCGTTTGCCACGGTGAAGCCGCTCAGAGAGATTGCCAACGCTGGACTGTGGGCGCCAGAGCCTTGTCGCAATCGGACGAGGTCTGGTGTCAAAGAAGGAGGAAACGCTCGGAACCCCTGAACGCTTCCAGGCAGGGTGAAATGGAATTGTGCACCTGGGAAGAACATTAGCTCGTGTCTAGGAGAGCTATTAAATCCATCTCACCGTCCTTCGGCGCTTTCAGAGGCACCTCGCCAGCCAACTTTCTGCCCTGGTTTGTGAGGTCAAATGCTACCCGAGCGCAATTGTTCATCGAGTATCCTCCGTCGGCAGTGGATATCAACATCCTGTCTGCAAGGGGTCTTCAACATCGACGAAGCTTGTCAGTCTCTAGTAGCCCATTGATTGAACGGAAATCCAAATACGCACCCTCGCCAATCGGGCCCGTCATTGAAGCCATCGAGCCCATACATGATGCCAAGGAGTGCACCCATGTTGCCACCATTCGAGTCCGTATCCCAGCCAGCAGAGACGCACATCGACAGACCTGAAACATCGGTCAGCACTATGATTTGATCGCAGTCTTGGCAGAACATTTGGATCATTATCACCTTCGTGGAACGAATGCCCGCCATACACCAGTGCTAATATCTTAAGGTCATGGTTCGGAACAACGAAGGGCATGGGATCACCATGCTTGTTGGTCGTGCCTGGACCATACTTGTCTTCGATCCTCTGCCGGGTCACCAGCCAGTCATCATCCTTTCTCGCCCACTCTCGGATCTCTTGTGTGGATTCCGCTACGACTGAGTCCGAAGGGATATACCTCAAACCTGTATCGAGGAGATGGTCGACGTCTTTGGAAAGGACCGCTTCGGCTTCCATCGCTCCCTGATTTGAGTCAGTCACCGAATCGACTCCGACTCAGGCGGACTTCAATGATTGACACGTACCCACATCATGGCACCATAGACACCTTCCCCGTCATGGCTGACTGAAGCAGCCGCTTTTGCAAGTTTGACAGCCAGATCTGGGTTTCCTGCAGAAATCGTTAGGCATCATCTGTCTACGTGGGTGCTGATGACGAACCTGGAGCACACATTGCGAAGGCGTCCATGAAGATTTGGCCACCAATGGACTCTGCAATGTGCTTTCCGTTCCTCGCAATGGAGCCACTCTCAGGTGCTGTTGAATAAGGTCAGCTTTGCTTCTTCAGACTGATGGGTTCACTAACCGGGTATGCCTTTCTTCAGATTCACGAAGGCCGTGTGTTCTGTTGTGACACCATTCCCACTCCATGCGAATACTGATCGTTTTTCGACGACGTTGTTCAGCCTACGTCTTCAGTGAGCAGCTGAGCACAACCTCGAACCCCCAACAGCCACGTACCAAGTCTTTCCAATCTCTTCCGCTGTCAACTCCTTCGCACCATGTTCCTCCAGCGCTCGGACAGCCATGAACGTGGCAGACACGTCATCGTCGGTAATGACCAGCTCATCGAAACGTCCCGAGTCTGCTGCAGTCTTCGAATGAACGTAGTATCGTACGCGACCAAGATCGGCCTCAATCTTCTCTCTAGGCCATCCCTCGAAAGGTCGTCCGAGATAGACGCCGATGACTTTTCCGAGCACGGCGGCGTAGACACGCTCGAGATGGTCGGCGGGGAGTGGAGACGGTTGGTTGCTCAGGCCTGTCATGATCGCACCGGTATGTAGCTTTCTACTTCGATAGACCAAGAGGTCAAAAGAATCGATGCCTCAATGGTTACGGCAAGGACAGAGCCTCGAACAGGAGGTGATGGCCACAACGCTTGCGACTTATGTATACCGCCCGGATATCATCGAAGTGTTTCAGGCATCGACATACTTTCGATTCATCTAACGTTGATGCATGCCAAACGAGCGTATCGCTATGGAGAGTCAGGGCTAGGAAGTTGTATTCATAAAAAGACATGAACCGAACATCCATTGCGAGCCAGCGCCATAACGTATGGTGAACGAATGGGAGGGCTCGGACATCCCATTCAGTACTGTACCTGCGTCAAGTACCGCTTTTGGCTCAGATGATCTTTCTGCCACTGTGCATCTTCTATGGAAGTAGCATACAGGCAAATGAATTTCCAAGCCACGTGGCTTGACATGTGATCGTGCGCACGGACCACAGGCAAGATGTGATTGGCGAGACATACGAGGTGGATCCTAGCGGCAGTCAAGAATCCGGAGCCGCTCTGCGATACAGCCGCTCATAAGAAGTTTGTGTACAAACAGCCTCCAGCCGCCAAGATGTGCGTTCACGAAGGCTTGCTGTCCGAGCAAAATCTGTACGGTCGAGGATTGGTAATGCAAGTGAGCCTCATACCCATACCGTAAGGCCACTGTGTCAAGATGCTGGGAATGAATTGGCCGGTGGGAAGGACAGCAGCAGCATTTTCGGCAGCATTTGAATGAAGACTTTACTTTCCACGTCTCACAATGGCAAATCGCAGTGAATGGTCGCTTCACCCAACACCGGACCCAGAATGGACTAATGTAAGATCTTCCAGCAGTCATACAGAATCTGCGGCTCCGATCCGCTTCTGACAAGAAGATCAGGCCAGCGAAGCGGTCTTCGGCAAAGATGGACCAACCTTCGACGTAACAGGAGATATATCCAGCCTTCGAGCGACGATGAAAGCCGCAGCCCGCAAAGAAGATCTACCTGGCGTTAAGAAGACGGATATCGAGATCCCTGTAAAAGATGGAGACACGATTCCGGCTCGCATGTACGAGAAGCAAGATTCCTACGAAGCTGGACCTTTGGCTGTTCTGATCCATGGTGGCGGCTGGTGCTTGGGTGGGCTGGAGGGCGATGATGTAGTAGCTCAGCGCATGGTCCTGAGATTAGGGGTCACTTGTGTGAACCTCGATTATAGGCTGGCTCCAGAACACAAGTTCCCGACGGCTGTCTACGACTGCTTCCATGGTACGAACTGGGTGAGTGGCGGCTCAGGCAAGGTTGGTGCGATTCACTGATGATCTTGTCCACAGGCAGCACAAAACGCTAGCAGGTTCAAGGCAGACCCCTCGAGAGGTTTTATCCTGGTTGGAGCTTCTGCCGGAGGTAGTTTGGCGACTGTGGTTGCATTGATGCGTCGCGATGCCGATATGCAGCCACCGTTGACAGGTCTCCACCTGCTATTCCCCACTCTGGTACATCCAGACCATGTTCCAGAGCAGTACAAGGCGGACTGTAGATCGTGGGAGCAGAACAAAGATGCTCCAATCATGCAGGCCTCTGTTCTTCGCATGGTCATGGATTACTATGTCGCTGAAGAGGACCGACAGAACCCCCTGTTCAGTCCTCTTCTTTGGCCGTCGGGACATGGTAGACTGCCGCCTTGCTTCCTGCAAATCTGTGGCGTGGACTTGCTCCGTGATGAGGGCCTGGTCTTCGAGAGGGTCCTGCGTACATCGTACGGCACTCCGACGAGACTTAACGTATACCCAGGCATGCCCCACGGATTCAGCGGGATGTTGCCAAAGATGGAGACGAGTAAACAGTTTGAGAAAGATCGGATGACGGGATACGATTGGCTGTTGAGTCGACGGCGGGCGTCGTAGAGAACATTTGCGAGATCCCGCACTTTGGGCGGCTTTAGAGTACTGTAGGAAGTAGATGATTCGAGCTGTACTTGTTCATAAAGTTGAAGGTCGACTCTCTCTGCGGAGGCGGCACGCCCGCAACCCGTGCTCTGAGATAGCTGTTGTTCGCGAAGAGTTGTACCGCGTTCATTAATTGTTGTTGAAATTCGCGGAGCATTGCTGTCGCTGTTCGATCGAAGCCCAGCAATCGTCTTGGCCTGTTGCCGACCAAGTGTCGACTCGCAAACTCACAAGCAACTCCAGCCAACCACTTGGAAAGCCGGATCTATGCCGTCGTGCGTGTTTCTGACTTTGTAAGCTATCCATTCGATGCCGAAGTCCAGAACCATGAACACGAACTTGCATAACTTCACGACCGGTGCTCAGCCTTGTCGAGAATGGCGGCTTTGGAATCAATTCTGGCACCGCCCGAGTAGAGCGTCGAGACCAGCTGGTACATGGTAAGTAGCCCGCATAGTAGCAGGACGGCATGTAAAGTATTGTCTGGCAGGATCCAGCCAATGAGGAGTGCAGCGTCCTCGATGCAGCCTTCCAAGATTGTGGGCAGGAGGGCCCAGAAAACGGCGATAAGTCTGCGAGTTTCGAAAGCAAAGCCCATGGCTTCAAATGGACGGGTTGACAAGTTGGTTTGTAAACGATGTCCGTAAGGTACGAGTCTCGATGATGCAGGAGAAAGGATGGAAAATCAAACGACGCATCGATGTCCGTTGTAGATGTTGCGTTTGCCCCAAGAAGATGCAAGCTCTTGGAGTATGCTCACATTCGTGTGCCGCATAGTCTAACTCCGTGACTGCGGTATGTTTATGCATTCCAATAAGCTTTACGCTTGGTTATGCATGCTTTAGCCTCGAGGATCCACAGACATGCGTCGTATTGTCGGCCAATGAGAACACTCTCGAAGCTTCAGCCCGACTCAAATACAGCACAGATACTTTGCAGGAAGAGGCTTGTTACGTCCCGGGTCGTCGCGTTCTAGAATAGCTTCTTGATCCCATCAACAACTTATGGTCCCGTGGATGATGCACTCTCGGTTCCCTTTTCCAAATCGATGTCAGGATTGTACAAAGCGTATTCGGATCGAAAGGATTGGCTTGATCGTGGCGTCTGGGGAGCGGGGCCCCTATGGAGACGTTGTAGTTGGTGCGGCCAAGAGAGCACGTTACTTCTCGTTCAAAGCATTAGAGTGCGGGTCCGCTACCCGTTTTTCACAAAGGCACTGGGTACCGATAAGCGAAGTCGTCACGCAACCCATTCGCCGGTCTAAGGGATCGATGTTGATGTAGCGTTGCCAATGTCTTTTAACCTCCTGAGTGCTCCAGACCACTGGCACATCGCAGACTCTTTCGCTCGCGAAACTGTTTGGACTTTCTGTTCAGCCGTCTTGCAGGGCTGCATCATCCGCCGACATGATCCCAAAGACCACGATCACAACCTCAGATGAGGCTGACCTCTCCAGCAAGGCGACTCTCGAGCACCTGGACAATGCCGGACCCGTCGCATTCCAGGATGCTTCGGCGGCAGGAGGTACGGACGACGAATTGAACATGACGCTTGGCGAAGCATTTCGCTCCCACCGGCCAGCAATGCTGTGGGCAATGGCAATCTCTCTCCAAGGTATCATGGAGGGCTATAACATCGCACTGGTAGGCGCGCTCGTCGCAGCGCCAGCGTAAGACGTCTTCTTTCTTGTGCTTGAATGACTGAGCTGACCATGCCGTCCAGATTCCAAAGGCGATATGGCGACTACTATGACCCTGAGCTGGGCTATCAAGTCAGCTTCAGGTGGCAGATGGCATTCATGCTGGGTGCAGCAGCTGGAGGGATCGTGGGCGGCCTGCTGAGTGGTTACATGATTGAGAAGATTGGTGCGCGGATCACCATCATGACTGCCCACGTCGTGCTCTGTGGTACCATTGCCATTACTTTCTGCGCTCCGAGCATCCAAGTCCTGTTCGTTGGCTGCCTCTGCAATGGCCTTCCATGGGGTATTTTGGCAGGTGTCGGACCTGTCTATGCATCTGAGGTTGGTCAAGGCCGCTCTAGACGTAACGAGGCTGATACCGACTACCGTCCCAGGTCTGTCCCACAGCTGTTCGGGGCTACTTGATCAACTTCGTCAACTTCGCATGGTCATGCGGTGGCTTGCTGGCTGCTGGTGTGCTGCAGCCCTTCTCGACAGTTATGAGCCAGTGGTGAGACTCACAAATGCACAGACTGTTGGTTGAGTATCAAGCAGTCGCTCACACTTCATCTGCAGGGCGTACAGAATCCCCTTTGCCATACAGTGGATTTGGCCAGTCCCACTTTTCCTCATCGCGTTCTTCGCGCCGTCAAGCCCATGGTGGCTCATTCGTCGCGGACGCATTGAAGAGACTAGGAAGTCGCTCCGCAGTCTTACACGCGGACTTTCTGACAAGGAAATTGATGCAAAAATTGCGCTCATGAAGCACACGGATGAGTACGAGAAGATGGCGAAGACAGAGTCGAGCTTCGCGGACTGCTTCAAGGGCACCAATCTGCCTCGAACGGAGATCGCAGCTGTTGTTCTGACAAGTCAGGCAATAACAGGCCAGGTCCTGGCCGCAAGTCCAGTAAGTTTGTGACCAGCGAACCGGTGCAAACGAAAATAATCGCTAATCTTTGGACCCCACAGACGTATTTTCTCCTCCAAGTTGGCGTCAGCGCAGAAGATGCTTTCAGATGAAGCATAGGCGCGGGCGCACTCGGGGTTGCTGGGAACATTTTCTGCTGGTTCCTCATGGCATGGTTTGGTCGGCGTCGTCTTTTCTTATTTGGCCTCGCCGGTTGCGGTGCCTCTCTCATGATTGTCGGCATCCTGGACTCATTCGGCGGCCGTGCAATTCCTTTCGTCCAGGCAGCCTTGTGCCTCGTCTGGATGGCCATCTACTCATCAATCGTAGCACCCGGATCTTACACAATCGCAGGTGAGATTTCCGCCACACGGGTTCGCTCCCAGACGATGGGTTTCTCAAGAGCTGTTTTTGGGATCTTGAGCGTCACCGCAGGCGTGGTGCAAACATATATCACCAATCCGACAGGTGCCAATATCTCAGGAAAGGCCGCTTACGTTTGGTAAGTTCCAACTTTTGCGACTTGACCTCACACTTACTGATCGCAATCCGTCATCAGGTTCGGAGGCTCGACCATCCTCTTCATTTGGGCGTTCTTTCGTCTGCCAGAGACCAAGGGTCGGACGTATGAAGAGCTTGATATTCTATTCGAGACAGGAGTCACAGCCCGTAAATTCCGCAAGCAACACATCGAGGTCGTTGCCGAGAACAACCATAAGATCGTCGACGATGCCGATCCGTGAAGAATTCCGGGAAAACCAACTATGCCATCTCAGTATGAGTAAGGAGGGGTCTCAGTGGTTCTTCTGCTAGTTTGACATGACTTGGGTTGGCGGAGAAGATGATAGTATGAAGAGATGGCTGGAAGCCTGGATGTGACTCGACCTGGTCCTGCTCATCCAGTTCGAAATGGTAGCCATCGATGTAGTCGCATGTTGATCTCCACAAAGTTCTTCTCATTCTCTGGCGTGATAACGCTGTTGCGAATCAGAAAATCCACGATGACGGCTCCAGAATCTGGCTTGAAGTCGCCAGCAAATAAAGCCTTCTTTATTTCGTCAATGCTCATACAATAAAAACAGTCAACTTCATCATCGTAAGGCTTGGGCTTGACATCTGGTGGAAGCTGAATGTCGAATACGTATATGTAGTCAGGCGTTACAAGACCCTGCTCGCCAGGAAAACCCTTGCCAGTAAGACCCATGTGAGAAAGTACGCCTTTTGACTTTGCATGTTGGCGAACAAAGTCTTTCGAGAGGGAGGCTTCTTCATCTGCTTCCTGCACGATGGTTTCGAAAGGCGAGACTCCGGACTTGACACCACCAGCGACTGCGCTATCAAGCATATTTGGGTAGGTGTAAAGATGAGCAGAACGCCTTTGTATCCAGAGCTTCATCTCGCCTTCAGGCGTCTTGCTGTATGCCACAAGATGAGCTCCTCGGGTGGTGATTCCAAAAAGCGAAGCAGCAAAGCGCTCAACATATACCGGTGATCCGTAGCGAGCTCCAGCGATAGCAAACGGCTCGCTATGCCTGGCGCATATAACATGGAACAAATCGCGCTCTATGCAAATGTCCACGACTTCCTGAAAAGCGGCGTTGATCGCGGTGGCCGTGTCCTTGCCTTTTGAGCGGTCAAAAATTCGAATCTTGCGAGGATGCTCGTGACTGATGGAGAAGTGCTGCGTCCAAGGCATCTTGTGGACGATCTCTGGCAGCATGTATCCATGCGGTTGGTCGTCCTCGGGCAAGTAGAGCTGATAATAGCTCTCGGCGGCTGGGCCGTATGGGAAGTCGTCACATGCCTTGACGACTTCCAGAAATGAGGTCTCTTCATCGCCGCCGGTCATGTTGGCGAATGTTGTCGTTATGTCGGAGTTGGAACGTGGAGATGTTAGGTGGCGGGTAGAGATACGGAATGCCATAGATAGGGCTGAGTCAAAACAAGGGTGAAAGTGGGTCCGTAACTTGACTTCACCTCCCATCTGAGATTTCACATTTCACACGTCTCCCACATCTTTCACGCTTTTTGTACTCATACACACAACGGTGGGCCATCAGAACTCACCCGATACTCCTGGTCACGCTGATATGTGATATTCGCGGCCTGTGACCGGTACGGAGCTGCGCTGTTCTTACAAAGGAACGGGATCAATTGTGATAGTAAAATGCTTCACTCGATGTCGTCAAAAGCTTGCATTATCACAGTTTATCAAAGAAATTCAAGCGTAGTAGCCATTAACAGAGGGGATAAGATTTTCATGATAGGAGTAAAATAGAAATAGTCTTTCGCAAGTGCTAGGGATGCAGAAGACTCATTATGAATTGTGTCTACTTGTCGCCTCGGTATGAAATATTGACCTCTCTACTCCCGCTGCTGTCATAATAATGCTAATGCTACATACAGCGAGCAGACTGCAAAACTCGAAACTTTCGCTCGATACACTTCTCAAGGAAGCGACCGCGGCGCGTTGTATGACCCAGCATCAAACGATCGTGCGCCCGATTAGCAAGCGAGAGCCTAGACGATGCGATGTGCACTGTCGAGACGAAACAAGGAAGCACACTGTCGCGAGTGAAGCTGCAACTTGCCCCTCATCGTCCTCCCGACCAGCGACAGCCGAAGTTCGGCCGCAAAACGGCAACACTACATATTACAAAATTACCCCGCTTACTTTGTAATCTCGTAACGACTCATCCACATGCGCCTTTGGCGCAGTGGTCGACGAGCGAGATTGCAAGGGGCAATGTAACCAGCGGGTGATAATTGGCCGGATCGTCCTCCAAGACCTGTTCTTGGTTCGAGCCTTTACCAATGATTCGTCACCATTTCAACGTGAGTTCTTGGTTCCCACCGGACAGCTTCGGCCCTCTGGTGGTGAATTATGTTTTGATGAACCATTGGATATTTTCGATCGATTGACGTCATGGACTCAACTTTTTGTTTGGTGTGCGGACTTTGCAAGAATGAAGATGCGTAACGAGGGGACTTGCGCGCTATTGAAACGTGGAGGGAGATATGTGAGATATTCGGAAAGACATGGTTTCCATGATATGTGATTTCTGACTACTTACCTGGTGCAGGCCCCGGCCTTGTCGCGTCCTGCATCGATTTTTTACCTTCTTGCGACACTTGGGAATCGCTGCTCCAGCTGTGAGCAGCTTCTTGGCGCCGGAGCACCGTTTGCACCTCGCCCAACCACCTCAATGGCACCGCGCTCATCACACTTCTTGCCGTAGGCCCAAAGGTCAGCGCGGGCCTACTTCTGGGGTGTGTTGAAGGGCGAGGCGTTCGGAGATATGCTCATCTCCGAAGAGGTAGTTCGAGCCTTGAATCGATCGCGCTCCTCTGCGTAGGCTGCGACCTTCGCGAGGGTATGAAGCGACTCCCTCAGCTCTGCTTGCAGGCTGAGGTTGTACTCCAGATCTCTTAGCGCCGTGTGTGGGTCGTTTGCCATTGCAAGCTCCTCGGCGCGCAGGTTCTGGTAGGCCAGAGAAGTCTCGAAGAAGAGTCTGGACTCCATTCCGGATGGAGTAGGTTGTCGGTAGATTGAGGGAGAGTTAGCAGGCCTGCTGCTTTGATGGTGTTCGAAAATTTGGGTCTTCGAGGTTCGGTTTCGGAGGTGGGTGGGAGTTGTGATGGACTGAGCAACATCGAGTCGAAACGCTGCCTTTATAATACCGAGCTTTCGGAACAATGGCATTGGCGCAACCGCCGCTGAGGCATCGCACAAAGGCATTGTGTGCTGCTTTCTGTGGACAACGACTTTGGGGCCGCTTTGTTCATATATGTCGATCAAGCTTATTGAGTTCTGTGAAGAAGGTACAATTCAATCTTGAACGAAGGAATGGATTTGTGTGCCATTCAATATAATCTCGAAGGGAATTCCGAATGGTTTTGTACTAAAGGAGACAATGGATAGGAAGCCGCTACAATTGTGCCACCAAGTCTCTTGCTCGAGACATTGTCTTTTGGATGAAGGACTAGATCCAGTTGCCGTACCATCTCAATCAATGTCTTGCCTGAAACAGCGTCTTGCAACTGCATCGAGCGACTCGTCCAATACAATACATTGTCCAGCTTTTGGGTGAAAATCAATCATCGACAGGTCTACAGTGTACATCGCAAGATTCGCAACTACGAGTGGGTGAGACGTCTTATCTGATTACTCACGTTCAAGCTAGACAGACTCACCTCACCACGAAACTACAATGTCTCGTCGAACAGTTGTTCGGCGGATGAGCCGGAGAAACTGGCACTAGATTCAAGTTTCAACAATAGCTAGGCCAGCTTGTAGACGATGAAGAGAGCCATGAAGAAATTCAGGTATCAGTATCAACATGAGCTCTATAAGACTTTCAAGTAGACTTATTACGGTCGGGTCACGGATTGAAGGAAAATGCCTATGACTACACTCACCGCATGGTCTCGACGCTTTACACACTCCCGGCAAAGCAACCCAAACTCCTCCACCGATCACCACAACCACAACCATCCCACACTCACCCCAACTTAATTACGCAACGCCCTCCGTCCCTCGGCCGCAACATCCGCTTCCCGAACGAGTCGCACCGAACCCTCCCCAGCCTGATACCCAATCCAGCGACCGACGCACCCCAAAGCGGAAATTTTCGCGCTCACTCACTAAGCACACGATCATATCCAACGCTGCGTGCGGACTCACCGTAGCGACGAATTGTAGGCTTGGGAAACTTGCTCAGGACTGGATGTTAAAGTTTTCCTGCTAGGTAGGGGGCCATTATGGTGGTTGCCACGAGGGAGCGACGTGGAGGGAAGAGGATGATGAGAATAAAAGACATCAACAACGTTTTCTTATGATTGTGGTGTTGGTGCTGTCTTATCCGATTTCATGATATTGATTTGATCCGTCTTTTCTGTACACTATGAGCGAGGTGGTTGATTCGAGACGAGGGAAGAGGTTCCATATGCCGACGATTTTGCGGTGGCATGAGCCAGAGACATCGAAAGAGGAGAAACGACTGATCCTCAAGCTGGATCTTTGCATTTTGTTCTACACATGCCTCGTATGTTCTGGGTATGCCAGACGAATCGTTGATGCTTGCTGACCAGGTGTAGTCGTTCTTCATCAAGTACCTCGAGCAGACCAGCGTTACAAATGCATATGTGAGCGGGATGCAAAAGGATCTCCACCTGCGTACGTAGCTATTCATCCCAGTCCGACATTGCGAGGACACTAATGGTCGGATGGAACAGATGGGAAAGAACTCAACTGGATCACAACCTACTGTGCGTACATCAACATGAGGCCCAATACGTGGAAAGCCTTTTCACTGACCGTCGCGTCTCCTCTCAACCAGACAACATTGGCATTATCGTGGGGGCGCCGCTGTCGACTCCAATCCTCACGGTCATATCGCCTGCATATTGGCTGCCATGCTGTACGCTGCTGAGTTCGTTGTTTGTACTCTTCATGTACAAAGCGGAACAAGTGTCGACACTATACGGGTTGCGGTCAGAGATTATTTTCGTCTCAGTTGGTGATAGAGCAAACGCTCATTCCTTACAGATTCGCAACCGGCCTCTTCTCCAGTACCATCATGGCAGGGTCGTACTATCTGGTAAGCGTACCCTGACAGCAGCTGCAGTGGTGAGATGGCAGGCTGATGAGTATTCGACAGATTGGTAGCTGGTACCGCAGGTCTGAGATCCATCGCCGGTCGGCTATCTTCACGGCTTCCTCGTTCGCGGGTAGCATGTTTTCTGGCTACATCCAAGCTGGGCTGTACGTCTCGTACAACTCGTTTAGAGAAGATTGCTGATCAGTGCCAGATACAAGTCGATGAACGGCGTCGACGGCCTTGCCTCGTGGCGATGGCTGTTCATCTTCAATGCCATTCTGGGTATACCGGTGGCTCTCATTGGCTTCTTTTTCTGTCCTAGTACGAGGCGCACTCTTCCTCAACTCATAGCGGTCTGTACTGATTGAATGACCAGATGAGCCACGGGCAAGGAAACCATGGTGGATGACCGAGAACGAGCACAATATCAGTGAGATGCGGCTTGACGAGGAGGGACGTCGTTCCACAGGCCGATTCGATATGTCGGTTCTGAAACGTATCTTCTGCTCATGGCAGTTCTACTGCTTTCCTATTGCGTATGGGTAAGATGAGTCCCTTTGAAGACGTACTCGGTCAACTGAATGATGGTCTGACACATCACAGCATGAAGGAACTTACCTGCGGCACCGAAATGCCTCGCTGGATGACACTCTACCTCCGCTCTTTACGTTCATACTCCCCGAGCCAAATCAACGCCATACCTACCTCCGTCAGCTGCTCCGAAATCGTCTTCACCATAGCCGCAAGTATAATAGCAGACTGGTCTCGGAAGCCAGGTCTGGTCATCATTGGCTTTGGCATCTTGCAGATCTATGGATACGCAGTCTTCGCAGCCTGGCCGGGGCACGACCGAGCTTGGCTGATGTCGACGTACATTATCGCAGGAAGTGGATACAGTACCATTGGGCCGATAGTGTACGGGTGGGCGGGAAGCTCGTGTGGAGGCGATAAGCAGCTCAGGGCAGTGACCACAGCTATGATCACGACTATGGGATAGTGAGTGAACACACCGCACATGTCGAGAATGTGAGACTGATGACGAGAATAGTGTCTGCGAGACACTTGCTCAGCAATTGTTCTTCCCAGTCAACGACGCACCTGCTTTCAAGCCAACGCTCGGTTACGCCTGGGGACTATCTTGGACTATTGCTTCCATACTCTTCGCTTCGCTGGCGATTTCGGCTTGCACGCGTGCCTTTGGACTGGGATTTGCTGCAAAGGTGTACGAGTCGGATCAGGAAAGCAGCCCTGAAGCGAGGCTCGAAGTGCCGACCCCGAAGTGATGTAAGATAGTTGTGACTTTGCTCTTGAACAAGAGCGAATGCAAGTCGGTACGTTCTTGGAGACGTCCAACCGAGAAGCGTCCTGAATCTTCGTCACCTTCTGCGCAGGTGGGGAACCCTGTCAAGTCTCTCGACGTGCTGGCAATCGTTGCACGATCGGCCAGCTTCCTGCAACCTGAGTGGGCAAGGGACTCTGGTCGAACTCTGTGGGATGTGAAGAACAGCGCTAGTCTTGTCAGGTGCGTCCACGTGATAGCAGGTGTGGGTGAATGTCAGCGGGATGCCTGTCTTTAGGCTACACTGGGGTGCTTTCAGACAAGACCTTGACAGGTAGAAGAATCTCAAAGTGGTGTGTTGAACAGCTCGCCGTATCGTTTCAACTTATCTCGCATCGCAGATCGCAGGATAGGTGGCAAAGTGAGTGTGCCAAAGGCATGCGATAATCTTTGAGAGGGCCAAAGGCGGGACCTAAGTGGAGCGTTGCAATGTTGATAGAGGATAGTCTTGTTCAGGTGACCGTCATCATCCTGGCATACTTCGACATTGGCTAGCCTCCCGAACGAAGAATCCTTGGAGGCAACCAAGCTCGAAGGGTCCTGCCGTCGTGGGCTGGTTGTCGCTTGCCCCTGTCATCCGCCGTCTGAAAGAGCGTCCAGCTTTCTGAGACAAACAAAGAGTTGTACTGTCCCCCACATAGCAGAAGGATACAGCGACATGTTCAGAATGCTCCCGCGTCATTATCATTGCGGCGATATGGAGAAGCAGAGGACCGCGAAAAGGAGCCAGCGTAGCGTAGCGCGCTGCTGGCCCGAGCTTGCCGTGGATTTTGCCGAAGTCACGAGTGAGTTGAATCTCTCCGCCCACTTCCACCAACACACCGAACCAATACTCACGCCATTCTACAGTTCTCACATCAGTGACCATGGACGCCCGCATCGACCGTGATGCCCAGCTGAAAGCTCTCAAATCACAGACCCGCCTGCCCACGCAAACATGGTACGAATGGTTCTGGGGCATCAAGAAGAGCGTCCCATCTCGATCCACGGACGCTGCGACCTCTGAAGCACTCCGCAAAGCTTTCACACAGATGCTGGACCACGTCGAGCCACCAGACGTCTTCAAGCCGTCCGAAGTCGCCCAGTTGCTGAGCAACAAGGAGCTGGAAGCTCTAGGCTACGAGAAGTGGGAAGACGCATTACCTGGAGTGTATGAGCTCGGGTGGGAGCTGCGGGAATTCGGAGACTGTGAGATACTGCGGAAAGGACAGTTGCTTAGTGATGATGTGCAGATCACAGATATTGATGGGCCCGTGAGGTTCCGGAGAAAGGCGTGGTGAGGAGAAGGATGATGTCTTCCGAGACTGAATGTCTTTTGGGACTGATATTCGATGATGGCATGGAGATGGCGCTTTGGGTGATTGGAATGATACCACGGGACATTATATTGGTGTTCTATGCGAGAGAAAGCGCACTCGACGACATTGCTTCTCGTCTCAACCGACGGGCGCTTAATGCAAGTCGCTTGGAACACTCCTCATCACGACTTCGCTCTACCAGCTTGGCATTGCATTGTTCCATCAAGCAAAAGCATGGCATCTGCGAAGCCTCGCAGACTATCCGTCTTGGCTCATATGTCTGGCGCAGTAGCACCACACGTGTGCTCGGCAACGGGTGATCTACGCTGGGTTCTTTCGGCTTCAACCACTACAACCGGATCCACTTCGAGCTTTATCACACTGAACCTGCAGACTCGGAGGATATCACCTTGATATGCACGGATCCGGGAATCGACGACTACCAATCTAACGACAAGCTCTACTTTGGCCTTACTGTTTGAGCTCATGATATCGACGTGGACGTCCACAAGCGGCAATGCATCCGCTCTTGCTTCCACGCCTGCAGTGAAGCGAAATTGAGCGCCCCAGATGGTACGTCTCAGGTTGATGCATTCGAGCAACAGCCAAACCGCTTGTTCAAACACTCGAATAGACGGCGTCACAGTCGGACTTGCTCGCATAGCTTCAGAATCTTTTATAATGCAGCTCAATTCCAAAGGTAGGCACACACAACACACCCTCCTTTCCTTCCCTTCCCCATCTGTCCTAGAGACAGCCATTCATTCGCTATGTACACCTCCGTGGCTCTCACTCTGGCGCTGGCCGCCATCACGCCTGCCGTCCTGGCTCAAACAGTCTCTGGCGAGGCTCCAGGCTTTGCAGCCGGCACAACTGGTGGTGCTGCCGGTGAAACCGTCACTCCAACCACCACCGACGAGCTGGTCTCATACCTGGAGTCTGAGGACGCGCTCACCATCGTTCTGAACCAGGAGTTCGACTTCACCGGCACCGAGGGCACCACCACGGAGACCGGTTGCGCTCCATGGGGTACCGCCGCTGGCTGCCAATTGGCCATCAACGCCAACGATTGGTGTGGCGACAATCCAGCCGCTGAGGTCACCTACGATGTTGCTGGTACTACCGCTATCAACGTTGGATCCGACAAGAGCATCATCGGCGTGGGCGACGCTGGTGTCATCAAAGGCAAAGGCTTGAGATTCGTCAACAGTGTGTCCAATGTGATTATCCAGAACATTCACATCACCGACCTCAACCCTGAGTACGTCTGGGGTGGCGATGCTATCACTCTAGATGGTAGCAGCAATATCTGGATTGATCACGTCAAGGTATGCTCATCCACATTCGAGGAGCAACTAAAAGCAATCTGCTCACACAATCACATTAGATCTCCCTCATCGGCCGCCAATTCATCGTCTCCGGCTACGAGACCAACACAGCCATCTCCATCACCAACAGCGAATTTGATGGCCAGACCTCGTGGTCCGCCTCCTGCGACGGCAACCACTACTGTAAGTCAACACGAAACCCCCAAACCCTAGCGTCAAGACTGACCTTTCAAAGGGGGCCTCTTCTTCATCGGCGAAGGTGACCAAATCACCTTCAAAGGCAACTACATCCACCACACCTCAGGCCGCTCCCCTAAAGTCGGCGGGAATGCCCTGTTCCACGCTGTTAACAACTACTGGGCCGACAACAGCGGCCACGCCTTCGAAGGCGAAGAAGCATACATCCTGCTCGAAGGCAGCACATTCGACAATGTTACCAACCCAGCGCAAGACTTCGCTGCTTCGCTTTATGCGCCTTCTTCGAGTGATAGCGCTTGTACCGATGCGCTGGGTAGGGCTTGTGCGGCGAATGTGCTCACGGATTCGGGGACGCTAGAGGGGACGGATTCGAGTGTGCTCAGTCAGTTCAGTGGGTTGACGATCGCGGATGCAGATGCGGATGCTTCTGCTGTGCCGGGGAGTGCGGGCGTTGGGAAGCTTTCGTCTTCGAGCTCGAGCAAGAAGGAGAAGACTAGGAAGAGGAGTGCGAGGAAGGTTCATCAGCCGAGGAGACTGTGGGCTGGTGCTGAGGAGGAGGATGTCGTTGCTTTCTGAGCTGGAGATGCTCGATTGCATGGTACCGGGCTGATAATCTCTTGAATGGTCTCCATAACCACCAATAGCCTGTCCTCCCAGCTACCCATCCTCATCATCCAACAAATCCACCACCCTTCCCCTCCCCTCCGCAACGCCCTCCAGCCTCGCTCTCACCCTCCCATCTTTCTCCACAATCTCTTTCAACTCCTTCCCCAAATCCAATTGTCTCAGTTTCGCCTTCGACACATCCTGCGCAATCTGCGCTTCTAATAGCTGCGCCTCCAAAAGCTCTGCTTTGATTCTGACTTCTTTCAGCTGGCTTTCTTTCAATTCTGATTTGATGCTGGCTTCTTTGACGGCGATCTCTTTGAGGAGCTTTTCGCCGCGGAGGGCGAGAGGTTCGAGTTTCTGGGATGGAGGTTTGGGTGGTGAAGCTCTGAGCAGAGTTGAGGTTAGACCGGTCGGTCGAGGACGTTTATTGGGAGTCAGGATCATCTGAGCGACGAAAGCGTCAGTGGAGGACTCTTCGGCAGTCTTTTTGCGCTTCAGCGTAGATCTTGGTGGTGGGATCGTGCGATGTGCGCCGCCGTTACTGGCAGGAAAGGGGAATTTGCGTTTCAACCCAGGTTTCGGTGCGTCTGGTGTTCGTGTTGGTGCGGTTGTTCTGGTCATGGCTTCGACTTCCGGACTGATTGTAGTTTTCGCCTTTCCTGAATACCCCTCATGTTTCGATTTCCCGGGATACGCCTCATCCTTCATCAGATGCTTGTAGAAGTCTGCAAGACACGGCTTGTTAACTTCACCTCACAGAACCGCTTTTCTTCGCCACTTACAGTGCAACCTCTCCAACTCGCCCAAATCGCTACTGCTCCACTGCTTCTCCACCGGCCGACTCGTCCTCATAGCACCGTGGACTGCCTCCATGTGGTAAAGCAGCGACTCCGTGGACAGCAGCTTCGTGCCACAGCATGGCCGTCCGACACCGTCCATCCGACAGAACAGCTCGCCGGGTTCGACGATCGGATAGCCGTGGGGACTGTCCGTGAAGCGAGGGGCATTTTTGGGCTGGCGAGGGAGGGCAGTATAGGCAGCGTAGGCGGGCTGGAAGAAGTGTTAAATGGTGAATCTTGCGACGTCGCAGGATTGGGAGACTTTACCGATTGTTCTTTCAGGGTGGTGACGAAGGACATGTTTCGTGGTGGCGACGTTGTTGGAGTGGTTGCGTGGATGGGAGAACTTTGGTGTCGCCGTCTGGTGTTGGCTGAGAGAAAATGAGGATGGCGGCTAGTTACTACTGTCTCAATAGTGCGTTCACATGTTGCCAAGAAGCTGCCACGTGCTGTTGAAGCCAGCGGCGTTTAGGGAAGGTGCAGCTTAGAAGTGAAACTATAATGACATCGACTTCGTTTGTTCCTCTACTCCAGGACAAGAAGACACAAAAGTGCCTATTCAGTCGGGCAACTGTATTCTGGCCTTACCGAGACATATCGCTGTGTCCAGTCTGACTTGCTACATGATCAAGTCATGAGCAACGCACCCACTCAATGCATTCATGAGCATCTCGCCAGGATTTTGAGTGAGGACTTCCACTACAAGAGAGACTGGTCCAGTACAGGTACACACAACCGAGTAGAGTCTGGAGGTCTCGTTATCTCCCTATCGATCAAGAACTCGCAGAAACAGCGGGCGAATGAATACGGGAGAAGTCGGGCTCGGGTGTCTCAAGGAGGATCAGGTTGGGATGCAGCAGCGGCAGTGCAGGCCGCCTCTTGCCATGGCTTACAATGCGCAGAGCAATGGTCAAGGAGGTCTTTGATCAGCAATAATCATTCCAGTCATCCTTAGGCGAGTCCAGTCTCATGCGATGTTGTGTCTGGGAAGGTGAGGCCGTGTGATGTTGGCGTAATGTTCAAAGGATTCACACGTGAAAGAAATACCGCACTTTAGCGGCGGACGAGGGCCGAAAGCCAATCACATCGCTCGTGGTCAGGCAAAAGACGGGCAAGACGGGTAGTTCGGTTCATGGCCCGGAACAACGCCGCCAGCAGAGCAGCTCTCGTGTTTCTAGCTTGCGCCTCTGAACACTTGCACACACACCACCCCATCCAGTCACCTAGTGACCCTATCCACATCACGCGACGCCCCGCGTCTTCTCCAACACCGCACGCTGCTCCAAGACAATCCGCGACTCGATGAGCATCCGCAGCCATGCTGCTTTCTCAACTCTGTCGATGCAGCAAACGCTTGGCCACTGGTAGTGCCGCTACCAGAGCCTTCTCTAGCATTGCTCCCAACGCGCCCCGAACTGCTCTGGTAGCCAAGAGACGGGAGCTGGGGATTGCCTCCTACAACGCCTTCACTGCGCAACATCGCCAGTATGCCGTGGCAGCCGAAGATACCGAACATGGCGTGGACCCCTCCGATTCCTTCCTCTCAGGAAACACCGCCAACTATGTCGATGAGATGTATGCAGAATGGAAGAGAGATCCTACCTCTGTGCACGTCTCGTGGCAAGCCTACTTCAAGAACATGGAGAGTGGCGACATGCCAGTGAGCCGCGCTTTCACTCCTCCACCTACGATTGTTCCCAACCCTGTGGGAGGCGTCACAGCACCATCATTCGCAACTGGAGCTGCTATGGGCGAAGGCCAAGGCAGTGATGTTATGAACCACTTGAAGGTCCAGCTTCTCGTGCGGGCATACCAGGCAAGAGGACACCACAAGGCGAAGATAGATCCATTGGGCATAAGAAGTCAAACAGCAACAGTACCAAGAGAGTTGGATTTGAAGACATACGGTTTCAGCGAGGCTGATATGGAGACGGAATACACCCTGGGTCCTGGTATTCTACCACGCTTCAAGACGGAATCGCGGGACAAGATGACTCTGCGCGAGATCATTGAGGCTTGCGAGCGTCTCTACTGCGGTCCATACGGTATTGAGTACATTCACATTCCCGACAGAGATCAGTGCGACTGGCTGCGTCAGAGAATAGAGGTGCCACAGCCCTACAAGTACTCCGTGGACGAGAAGCGCCGCATCCTGGACCGTCTCATCTGGTCTTCGTCATTCGAGTCTTTCCTGGCTACCAAGTACCCCAACGACAAGCGTTTCGGTTTGGAGGGTGGAGAGTCTTTGATTCCTGGCATGAAAGCTTTGATTGATCGCTCGGTCGACTACGGTGTCAAGGATATTGTCATTGGAATGCCGCACAGAGGTCGCCTGAACGTCTTGTCCAACGTCGTTCGCAAGCCAAACGAGTCCATCTTCTCCGAATTTGGTGGTTCCGCTGAGCCATCCGACGAGGGTTCTGGAGACGTCAAGTACCATCTGGGCATGAACTTCGAGCGTCCTACTCCATCCGGCAAGCGTGTTCAGCTCTCCCTCGTCGCCAATCCTTCTCACTTGGAAGCCGAAGATCCAGTGGTGCTGGGCAAGGCTCGCGCTATCCTGCACATGAACGGCGATGAGGACCAGGCGACATCCGCTATGGGCGTCTTGCTTCACGGTGATGCTGCGTTCGCCGCTCAAGGTGTTGTGTACGAGACTATGGGATTCTATGCGCTTCCCGCATACCAGACCGGCGGCACAATCCACCTGATCGTCAACAACCAGATTGGTTTCACAACTGACCCACGTTTCGCCCGCTCGACCCCATACTGCTCTGACATTGCCAAATTCGTCGATGCACCTGTCTTCCACGTCAACGGTGATGATGTTGAAGCTCTCAACTTCGTTTGCCAGCTCGCGGCTGATTGGCGTGCTGAGTTCAAGAAGGACGTCATTATCGATATCGTCTGCTACCGAAAGCAGGGACACAACGAGACTGACCAGCCTTCGTTCACTCAGCCCCTGATGTACAAGCGCATCAACGAGCAGCAGCCAGCCATTGACAAGTATGTCCAGCAACTGCTCGATGCCAAGACCTTCACCAAGGACGATATCGACGAGCACAAGAAGTGGGTGTGGGGCATGCTGGAAGACTCCTTCTCGAGATCTAAGGACTACCAACCAACCGCTCGTGAATGGCTGACCAGTGCTTGGAACGGATTCAAGTCGCCAAAGGAGCTTGCCACCGAAGTCTTGCCACACGAGCCTACCGCAGTTGATGCCGACAGACTCCAGTACATTGCCAAGATTATTGGTGAGCCACCGGAGGGCTTCCATGTCCACCGCAACCTGAAGCGTATCCTTGCCAACCGAACGAAGACTGTTGACGAGGGTAAGAACATCGACATGTCGACTGCTGAAGCTCTTGCGTTTGGTACCCTCTGTATGGAGGGTCACCACGTGCGTGTATCTGGTCAGGACGTTGAACGTGGTACCTTCTCGCAGAGACACGCCGTCCTTCACGACCAGGAAAGCGAAGACACCTTCACTCCTCTCAAGCACTTGAGCAAGGAGCAGGCGTCTTTCGTCATCTCCAACTCAAGCTTGAGCGAGTACGGTGTTCTTGGCTTCGAATACGGATACTCTCTCTCGTCTCCTAATACTCTGGTCATTTGGGAAGCCCAGTTCGGTGACTTTGCCAACAACGCACAGTGCGTCATCGATCAATTCATTGCTTCAGGAGAAGTCAAGTGGCTGCAGCGATCTGGTCTGGTCATGAACTTGCCGCACGGATACGACGGACAAGGTCCAGAGCACAGTTCTGGCCGTATGGAGCGATTCTTGCAGCTTTGCAACGAAGACCCCAGAATCTTCCCATCGCCAGATAAGCTTGAGCGCCAGCACCAGGACTGCAACATGCAGATCGTTGCTTGCACTACCCCATCCAACTCTTTCCACATTCTTCGCCGCCAGATGAACCGCCAGTTCCGCAAGCCATTGATCTCATTCTTCAGCAAGAGCTTGCTCCGTCACCCACTCGCTCGCTCCAGCCTCGACGACTTCACCGGAGAGAGCCACTTCCAGTGGATCATCTCCGACCCTGCGCACGACGAGAACGCCGAGTTCAAGATCCAGCCTCACGACGAGATCAAGCGCGTGATTCTCTGCTCTGGCCAGGTTTTCGCCGCGCTCTTCAAGTACAGACAACAGAACAACCTCACCGACACCGCCATTACTCGTATCGAACAGCTAAACCCATTCCCATGGGCTCAGCTCCGTGATAACCTCGACAGCTACCCCAACGCCGAGACGGTCGTTTGGTGCCAAGAGGAACCACTCAATGCCGGCGCCTGGTCCTTCACTCAACCTAGAATCGAGACTCTCCTCAACAACACACAGCACCACGACAGGAAGCACGTCATGTACGCTGGCCGCAACCCAAGTGCGTCGGTGGCCACCGGTCTCAAGAGCACGCATTTGAAGGAGGAGCAAGATCTCTTGGAGATGGCGTGGAGCGTGAAGCAGGACAAGCTCAAGGGAGAGTAAAGAGATAGACGAGCGAGGTATTTGCGGGAGTTGATTCCTTCTGCGATGCAGTCTCTTGGTTCGCAAGCGTTGCCGCTGATACTGCCCTGTGTGAAAAGTCTTACGATTGCGCTTGTTTTGTTGTACATATTATTTGGTGTAGGTCATGGTCGGCGTTTCTAATGATCCTTTTCCAGAACAGCTTTCTTTCAATTCGCCCTCTCAATGGGAGGCCCACGGATCAGGAATGTTTTGAACGGCACTGCTTTGGCATAGAAGAGCGCAGTCTGCTCGCGTATCGGTCTGGGTTGAAAGTCGATCTCAGTCATTTCGAAGTGGTTTCGTTCTGGAGATACCAGTCAGCGGACGTCAGAACACGAAATCTTCCAACAACTTACCGCAAGCACTCGTAAACGACCCAAACGTCTCCGCATTGCGCACCGTCCCCGCAATCAAAACCTGCACACCCGGCCTCAACTCAAACAGCATCCTCATCGTCGCCACAAGCGCCGAGATAGCCTGCTTATCGTACGTCTGTGTCTCAAATCAGTAAACCCTTCCCCGCACCAACCAACCAACCATTCCGCCAAAAAGCAAAAAGAACTTACAATATCCGCCCCAACAACAAGATCCACCGGCCACTTCTCAAACTCCTCCTCCACCCACGTCCCCTTGAAGCCCCTCCCCCACCGGAGCACACTCGCGCCAACTCTGCCCCCCTCGTCATCGAGCCCATTGAAGAAGAAATTCTCCTTCAAAGCCTCCACGACCCCCTCGTCGCCATCCGTAACCGTGACGTGCTGCGCGCCTAGATGCTTCGCGGCGAGGATGGAGAGGAAGCCCGTTCCCGCGCCGAGTTCCAGGACGTTCTTGCCTCGGATGAGGTCAGGGGATGTGAGGAGGTACGAGCCGAGATGGAGCGCGGCTTCCCAGGTGCGGAAGCCGGTGGTGAGGGAGCCGGAGATGAGGTGCGGGCGCTCGAGGAGGGTGAGGGTGGGTTCTTCGGAGGGGGGAAGGTGCAGGTTTTGCTGGGGGGAGGTGGGTGGGAGGCAGACGAATGTGACGTGGGATTTTTGTTGGACGGCTTGGGATTCGGAGGGGAGGGTGGAGGTGATGAGGGTGGAGAGGTGGGTCATGAGGAGGTCTGAGATTTCCTAGAGAGATGGAGAATGGAAATCAGAATAGAGTGGGATAGGAACGTGGGAAGTTTGTTGAGAGAGGAGACGGTGTTGATTGTTCGTTGATTGACCTACATCTTCTTCGGGGTCTTCGATTGATTGCTCGATTTTCTTGACCAAGGGCTTCAGTACCCTCAACTGATATCGTTCAGGAGGCAGCCTAGGATTCTTGTCGCTGTTGAAGAGATTTGCGTGGAGCCATGATTGGACATCTGCGTCTCTCAGTAGCTGTTTTGGCGGCCAAGCTAAGAAGTCTGGCTCAAACAGCTGGAGATACTGCCGGCGGAAGAGCACGAGTTGAGGATCCATCATTGCCCACAGCTGATGCCGCAGTCAAGGTCTGAGGTGGTTGAAGTGAAGTCCTACGGATCGGTCCGACGATCGGGACTTGAGATGCCGATCTCTCTTCGGGAGAAGATGAAATTGAGTACATCCGGCCGGTCCAATTCATGACAACAGCAGCGAACGATGGCCGAGTGCACTGCCTCACCTCAGTGCACGGCTCCCTCTTCGCAGCGTCATAGCCTCGTCATGTGAAAGTACACCCGAGAAATCTTTCTCAAACGCCCAGACTCGTGCCCGACTCCTCGCTCCCTGCAGCGTGGCTTGGACATCTTGACACGAGAGCGAGATTGCGCTGACGCAGCGTGGCTCTTCTGCTGTCATTCGTATTGCTTTCTAGTCAGGCGTTGCGTCTGTAGCGTACTGATTATGCATGGCATATATGCGAAAATGTCATCGGGCAGATTGGGTCTGACTATATGTGCCCGGTCGGGTGGTTGCTTCAAGCCACATGTCAGATATCAGGCCGTTTCCAAGGCATCAAAAGCGTTAGCATTGGCCGGCCGGGTGCGGAACCAGGACGGCGGGCTCCTTTCCTCTTCGATGGCGTGCGTATGGTTGTTCCTTCGGCCCTTTTGGTGATGATGTTCATATGATATAGGGACTGGCGAAAACGTTATCTTGCCATCTCTCGCAGTCCAGAGCAAGTCTGTTGTCGATGTCAACATGCCTCTGCGAGATTGTTGAGAGCTTTTCGAAAAGGTTGCCAACGCCTCTTTCCCACTTCAATCTCATCGAAGATTTCCTATATTGGATGTCATCAGATCCTAGAAAGTATCACAGACGTCCATAACTTTATTGGGCAACAATATCACCTGCAACTTCTCGTCTTGCCTGTTTTGGAGTATACCCGGGGTTGTTGCAAGAACGTCTAGGTCCAGACCGCGTTTGCCCGAAGTGACTCCAAAGCTGCTAAATCGGGGAAGACAGTTCCGACTTCCAACTTCGCGCTGGCAGTGATCCCGGTGAGAAAAGGAGCTTTGATGTTGTCTTGACCAGGCTGGTGAGCTTGAGCACGTTCCCGAGATCGGGGAGCATGGTGTGTAAGATACAGCATTGGTCGTTGATTCAAGTGTAGCTTTGCCACGAACTGGCTGTTTGTTGTGCACTTTGTCCATGGCATGTCGAAACAACTCCAGTGAGCTCATTTCGTCGTCATGCGGGTTGTCATGCCACGATTGTGTCGAGTCGCCGAATCTTGAGCAAAAGAATGATGTGAGCCATGACAGTAGGGTCTTGATGCCGCGTGACCACCACCCGTGCGTTGCCATCATCAGCGTTGGGATATACCTACTAACGACAAGCCGCGAGATTGGATAAGAGCCGGAGGCCGCGCCGGCTCATGGCATCCATGAATCCGGATAGTTGCCGCTAATGGAAACAATGACTGATGGAGGGGTGTTTCACGTACTATGTTATACGCGTCATTAGAACCAATCGATCCACCTGCGTGCGTGAAGTTTGCGGAAAGCGGGCAGTCGTTTTGATAGCAGAAGCAGGATATTTCCTCTTCGAGGATGAGTCTTATGAGGGCGGATGACGGATCCGATCTCAGCGAGGTTGAACGCAGCAGGGCGTTGCTATTCTTTGACTCGGGGTGGCAGATTTCTGCCGGCTTGCATGCCGCAACCCAGGGACGATCATATACCAGGGCGGCCTGATTAGCAGGATCTTGATATAACCGGTTTGTGGAAGTTTTCCTGCCCAGTCGGGGTGTGAGTCGAATGGCTGCCGCCCGAAAGGTTGGGCTGAGAACCGGCTTTGAGGCCGTTTGCGAAGGACGAGATGGTGGAGAGTAGGCGGAAGCAGGAATGGTTGATGCTAATGCTGATGACCAGGATGTTTGTCTTGCTGGGAGGTTCCTGCAGGAGATCTCTTGGCATGCAGGAGGAGTTGGATCTGGGAGACGGCGGATGCCTGTCGGGGCATGGGCTGTCAGCAGCGTAGACGCGAATGTTGCATTCTGTTCTGTCTCCTTCCGCGATTGCAACATCAACGCAGCTTTGCAAGTCGGGTGGGTGGGGTCACCGCGAAGGGCCAAAACACCGGCGAAGTGGGCGTGTCTGCGATGGCGAAGCCCCTGCGTGCACGCGACCGTTGGAAATTGCTAGGCCATGGAAGGGCGGGAGAAGGAAGGGAAGGCTTCCACACGAGGCCCTCGCTTCCAGCCATGAGACGACCTCCGCCCCGTGCACATTGCCATGCCATCATCAGAACCCACGCAACGCCGTTCGTGAGTCCCAAGGGCCACATAGCGCGAAGACCGTCGTCTCGCGGGGGCGCCAGAAGTCTTCTGGCGAGCTTCTGTAGCTGAAGTTGACCGCAACGTCTCGAATTGACAGAGATTGAACGTCAGCATTGTTGTTTTCACGAGCCACGCCGTGTTTGACTCCCCACCATCGAGAACGAGCACGCCTGCGTATGAATCAAGGATGTCTCTGCTAAAGCTTGCAGTAATCAGTCTGATGCGCCGGGGTGGCAAGCTTGACTCGCCAGGTCCGTCCTGGCAGGGCAGCATCGCTGGCGTCCAGTCGGCGGGCAGATTGGGCTTTGCGGACAAGAATAGCATTTGCTAAGAGTGTTCATCACACGTGGAGGGAAGACGTGGTCTGTCTCTGTAGGCAAATAGGCCTCTTCGAGATGAAGGTAGGGAAGGAAAAGAAGCTGTCAAATTGTTGTTGAAATCAACCTGGTTTGACTCTACTCGTCATGTGCAAGACTCTCTGGACTTTTACGACTCATCGTTGCCAGCACGGTGTCTGAACGCTTCGATCGCTTGCTGCTGCCGTCTTGACGGGCCATGGCAGCAGATCTACCACCCGTTGTGCCGCCGCTTGGGTAGCTGCACGCAACCATCCCACTGTGGCTTCGTCCAAGAAGACGACCTTGCGCGTTGGTGTGGATGCCGGGGTCATCCTGAAGAGCGATGCACATGGAGGCGCGTGCAGCTTTATGTGGGTGTTATGGACTGTAATCTCTCGAGTATGAATTGTCAATTGATTGCAGCCTGGCACTACTGCTCTCTGGTGTATATACTGGCATCACATGCTGCCCAAGCTGCGTGGCCCTACCTTTTTCTTTCTTGCTTGGACCATTACTACACGTTCCTTCCAACAGTCCTACCACTTCGTTAATACCATCAACCTACATTCATTGTAAAGCATTGATACTACCGTCATTCACCCATCTCCTAAGGTCCTTAGGCCGGCGGCTGCGGCCCAGTAATTGTCCTCGATCAGCAACGACCTTGGTAATCGTGCGTATCTCGCAGGTCGCGATATGTAGCAACAGGAGGAAAGAGAATTGGGAAGTGTTTGGGAAGTTGTTTTTGGAATAATCGGAGACCGAGTTTCGAGGAACTGGAGGAGGACCGGACGACCGCTCAGAGGCAGAGCAACACAGCGAATCGCTCTGATTGAGCTACCGCAACAGGATCGACCTTCGTTTCGACCACCTCAACTGGAAACACAGAGGCCAAATTGGGCTTCGACGACTGAACATCTGCTATTCGAAGGGGAACCCGGCGCCTAGGCCATTCATCTATTGGTATTCTGGTCTCTCAACCGCCACGGGCAAGATCCAGCAAACAGGAACTGTCGGGCACGCCACGCACCCTCGACCAGCGGTTACGTCTCACTCGACTCTGGTAGTCAGAGAGAAATAGAACTTCTGGCTCAAGCTGGAACGCGGAGTTGCGCAATTGAAAGCAGCATTACTGGGAGGATTGAAGGCGGCTCCCAGACGGAACCACTGTCAGCTCGTCGCCACGCACCACCCAGACGAAGTCCGTGGGACCATCCAGCGACGACGTCGTGCTGACGAAAGGGATACGATCGCAGACTCGTGGGGGAGTGTTTCCAGCACGTATCGGAATCGGTAGCGCTTGAGAGTCGGCGCATCGAGTGCATCACATCAAATTAAGCGGCTGCAGGAGAGACGGAAGGGGAGGGAGACGACAAGGCGGACGGACAAGATTAGCAGTGCAGCGGTCCCCGAACAGGCTAGCGCAGCCGCGCCCGCGGGAAGAAGGGAGACTCACGCACGCACCACCTCCTCTCGACTGCAACGCGATTCTCAGAAACATCGCCCAAGCCATCAGGACGTCGACGGACGCGGCTGCCATTTCGTTCTTCATTCCACCGCGACCGCATCTTGGGCGGATTTCATCTTGGGAAGGTACGTGACTCCCTCGTCATCGACGGCGGCGACGTGCAGCGAGAAACAGCAGCAGACTGCTTCTCCTATCCGAATCCCTACGCGCGGCGGCACCAGCAGAAACATCACAACACCACCACGACACATCCTCCCTGTCCATCGTTCCTGCCGACCTCGAACGACCTCTTCATCCTCACTCGAGTCGTTCCTGACATTTGTCTCCTGCAGGCGCCATTATTCCACTGCCGTAGTCGCGAAGCAGTGGCCTCGAGGATCGTGCACCTAGCGTCTTGACGAACAGACCACCCGCACCTACACCACCACACCTACATCGCCGCGCTCGTCGACGAAGCGTCCAGTGTACGACTCCGAGTCGGCACTCACTTGCGACCGTCGTGGTGCCCGTCACGTGGCATTTGCGTCTCGAGTCAGAAAATTTCTGCCATCCAGTCAGTAACACACCGGCGTTGAAACACTTGCTGCAGTTTATGTCTCTGCCGTCTATTGGACACATATTGCTCGCCCCGCAGCACAAGAGGAGGGACAGCTTCACCAGCGTGGTGGACATGGACCTTCATACCTTGCTGAATACTAATCGAGCAGCAGCAGCAGGCGCGGTCAGCCGCAACATGCAATACGAAGTGCCTCTCCCGATTACCTTGAACCACGACATGTCGAACTCCGGCCACTACGCGCAGCAGAATCTCTACGTGCCCAACGGCAACAGCAGGATAAAATCCGAGAATGGCTCTGAGCGTGGCGTGTCACCGCACACCTCGGACCATTCGTCTCGATACTCCTCCCAGACGCCCCAGAACTCGGTAGCCTACCAGCAGATCGCCGCACAACTCACCAACGGCATGCGATACCCTTCACCGAATCAGCTGCCCCAACAGAATGGGATCTCGATGTTGCAGCACTCCTACAACCCCAATGCGACGCAAGATCAGTCGTACCACCAGCAACCCGCACAGCTGGGCGCGGTGCAGCAGAACATACAACAAGCAGACCAGAGTCCGATGGAGGGTGGGCGGACAAGCACAGGCAGCACTGGGCTGCCCAAGGCATTCGCGTGCTCGACATGCTCGAAGGGTTTCGCTCGGAGGAGTGACTTGGCGCGTCATGGTGCGACACCAATGTTTCATCCCTGCTCACAACACAAATATACTAACGCGCATTTCAGAACGTATTCACTCAGGCGTACGCCCCCACGTCTGCGATCACCCTGGCTGCGGCAAGCAGTTCATTCAGAGGTCGGCCCTCACCGTCCACTCTCGAGTCCACACGGGTGAGAAGCCTCACATGTGCGAGCGATGCGGCAAGGTACGAAATACTTTTTGATGTTGGTGATGTTGAAGCTGACAAGTCATAGCCTTTCTCGGACTCCAGCTCGCTAGCACGTCACCGTCGCATTCACTCTGGAAAGCGTCCCTACAAATGCCCCTACGCCGATTGCCAGAAGACCTTCACCCGACGAACGACACTCACGCGTCACCAAAATCACCACACCGGTACCATCGAAGAGTCAGAGGCGGCAACAGCTGCAGCTCTTGCGTCTCGAGTCTCCATGCAAACTCAGCGATCTAGAGGGTCGGATGAAGAGAATGAATACTCGGGAGATGGCAAGTCCCCAATGCCAGCGCCGTCGGAGAGACCAGCTTCGGCGTCTCCTGCTGCAGGCATGAACGGGGTGGCTCAAATGCAGAGGCAGACGTCGGACTACTACATGAACGCGATGAATGGAGGCATGGCCGCTGTACCTGCACACATTCGCACGGAGATGGCCCCGACATCTCGCGCCCAGTCTCCTGCCCAATACCAGCTGGCTGTCAACGGTCAGCAGCAACAACAGCAGCGACCGCAGCTCACCTCCAACCCGTCATCTGGCTACAATCCACCTCAGATCCTAGAGCCACCTACCGCCAATAGCCAGCAGCAGCCTGCCAGCGGCAACAACAGCCCACACATGAACAGCTCGATGGGCTGGCAATCCCCACACAACGGCCTCCAGCCTGGACAGCATGCTACCGAGTACACCTACACCGACCCGAACGGCAACCTGGTCAATGCGGCTCCGATGTACTATCAGCAGTCCAGCGTGCAGCGCCCTCACAGCACTGGTCCAATGGACCACTACCAGCAGATCCGTGGCCAGGAGATGTGGGCAGCGCAGCATCAGCAGTAGGATTTCGATGGCCAAATTGCTCACGTGGGACCTAAAGATCAAGCGGCGGTGTTTCTCGAAAACATCGAAGACATTCCACCACTGTCTCACGAAGAACAGGAATCGTCAAGTCAGTAGTAGCTGGCACGGACGACACGCTTTCCATTTGCATTTTCATCACCGCCGGCGTTTTTGGACTGGCTTGATACCCCAGATTCGTTTCGTGGATCGTTCGGCATGGCGGGCTTTGATTTGGGTCGTTCTCGGCGCCACACTCGACTTTTACTCGGCGAGCTTTCCTCTCTTCGGTCATCGAATCGATTGTCGATGCTCAGGCGTCACTACGTTACCGCCAATCCATCTCCTTTGTACCGGACCGGACTAACACGCGACACTCAGTCACTTTAATCTCTCTCTCTAGTCATCAAATTGCTCTTTTTCCTTCGGCGCGACAAAATGGGAACTGGTTGGAAGTGGGATTTCGCTTTCTTCTCTCTAATGAGTGTATGACCGCTGAGCGTGTAACATCATCGCACCTGGGCTTTGTGGCCACAAGGAGGAAGAGCGGAGAGGGGCAAAAAAACGGGTAGCGTGGCTTCCCAACTTTAACTGTTAGTACTGTGTAATACTGTTTTCGCGCGGCGCGTCATTACCGTTCGCGCGCAAAGACTGAAGTGACGGGGTTGTTGCTTCGATTTTGGGTCGTGAAAGGCCGAATATTTTTGGTCGTGTGGCGAAAACAGGCGTATTCAAGTGGGCATTGAGGGTAACCGGTCAGAGGGATATGCAGGACAGGACGGCTGTTCCTTGCGACCAAGTTTTATGTGTGAGTAGAGTAATAGTATTTTTGCGACAATGGAGCTTTTTCGAGCAAACACCTCGTGATGTTCCATTCCATGTGTTGTGAAACTCGAGGGGTGAGGTGAGGCTTTTCATATGCAAGCTTCACATTCTTGTCAACGGAAATGTGGGGCTTCAGAATTCAGTCCAAACGTCAGTGACTACGAACTCAGTCGCAGTAGTTCGTCACATGCTTCACCACGTTCTAACACTCTCTCACTCATACACGTCCTCCCGCATCAAACCGCAATCTCCATCAAGGGATTTTCTGCCCACCGCGCCCGATCCACCCCAATCCCCCTCGTGCCCACATTAAACCCAAAGTCCATCATCTGTACCCCCTTCCTCATCCCAGAACTTAAGCACAGGCGCCACGCATTTCAGCTTTACTTGTTGCTCTTAGTCTTGCTGTAAAGATCGATCTCACAGAGGATCGTCGCTATGAAGAGGAGTTGGGCATGGTCTCTGTCATTATTAATGGTTAGACATCGACACGTAGGTCCGTTGGAGGTCGATGCGAGTGATTAGAAGAGGCTGGGAGTCTATCTCAATTACCTCCGACACGACACGAAATCCCTTGGTCAGATATTCTCTCAAAACCAGATCCTCAAACCCCTTTCACGACGTGACACTCTCTGCGAAACGCCAGTTGATCGGTATGCTGGACTCTACTGAGCCAGTAAATCTGATCGCATCTACGGCTTTCTGATCGAAACGAGCTTTGAGATCTTCGTGTTGTGGGCGAGGAAGGATGCCGGTTTTGAGGAGATCGAGACTTTCGTTCTAGACCGAATGGGATATTTTGTGTTTGATAGCGTTCGCTTTTGCCAAGTTTCCCTCAGTGGACTTTTTATACATCTTTCATGTGCGAGGTATATGAAGACGGGCCCGTTGGGTCGGCAGCATCTGCTAGTGAACCAGGGTTGCGTTGTTGTAGTAGTGTGTATGTCGTGCAACAAGTGCTGTTGACACTTCGGGCCGTCGGGGCAGTCGATGGTGTTCCTGTTCGGCCGTAACGAGCAAGATGAGGATCTTGTTCGGGCCGAACGTTTGGATCATTTTCGTAGCTATATAGGTTACTGGCGCGAGTTGTCCAACCACGTCTGTACATACCTCTCAAATCAAGACGCTTTGGGCGTTCAGCTCATTCTAGCAGGGTCAGAAGAGCTCGGGCGTTTACGTTGTCTCGAGTCGAGAGGTGTACGAGTGGCCGGACAAGCTGGATGCTAGGCGAGTGACCTTGTCGATGCCGTCTTTTTCCTTCGCTCGGCCATGTCGACGTTGTTCTTCTAGCTGTAGGTGAGATGAGGTACGAAGCGTTCGATTTGCATATATCTGTTCATTTTCCATGTCAGTCCGGCTTGCAAAACTTTACATCTTTCTGTTCACTTTGCAGCAAGTGGAGATATTGAACAACGCAAATCCTGATACAAGTACACCATGTCCAACACAGCCGCATCCGTCGTTAGTGTTGGAGCAAACCATGTATTCTCATCAGGCCGGAGCTCGTCGAGGACCTTTCAAGACGGATACTTCGATTATAACTTGTTGAAATTCTTGGGCCTCGCCACATATTCTGGCGCGGAGATCGGCGAGTGCTTCGAGACCGCGAGTCGAATCGTTGATGGCGACCCAGAGAGCTGGGTAGAGGCATGGCTCTCTACTGCAAAGCGTGTCGAAGGGTATGCGGACGAGGCGTTTGCCGGAGGTCACAAGGTCAGCGCGAAAGAGGCATGGCTTCGAGCCACGACGTATTACCAGGCTGCTTTCTTCTTTGTCCAGTATAAAGATCCTCGGAAGAAGCAGATATACGAGAAGCACACCAGCTGCTTCCAAAAGGCTGGCAAACTGTTCGAGCCGACGCTGCAGGTACTCTCCATCCCGTACGAGGGCAAGTCTCTCTTCGGATACTTCCTACGAGTGGATGATAAGCCGCGGCCGACTGTGCTGATACAAATGGGAGCCGATGGCAGTTCAGAGCAGATATACTTCTCTGGCGGTGGAGCGGCTGCTCTTCGTCGTGGTTACAATGCTTTGATCTTCGAAGGCCCGGGTCAGACTGGCACGTTCATGCGAGACCCCTCCCTGACCTATCGCTTCGACTGGGAAGTTCCACTCAAGGCGGTCGTGGATTATGCTTTGACCCTGCCACAAGTCGACCCAGATCGTCTCGCATTGATCGCATATAGCTTGGGAGGATTCCTTGGACCTCGCGCTGTTGCATTTGAGAAACGCATTTCTGCGTGCATTGTAAGCGGCCTGGTGCCCTCACCTTCTCATCTGGCCGGAAATCGCATCGAGCGGATAAAGGAAGCCGATGGAAAGTACGACCACTCCCAGAATTACCTCCTGTATGAGCACATGGCTAAGTATGGCCTGAACAACGGAATCGAGGACATTGACGAGTTCGCCAAGTACTGGTCTTCTTACGAGCTGTATGGCTTGGAGGACAAGATCACTTGCCCGCTTCTCGTTCTGCAGGCTGCAGCGGAAGGAGAACAGAACGTCGCGCTGGCGAAGGAGTTCTTTGACAAGTTGCCGAATCCCAAGAACAAGTTTCGATTGACGGTGGAGGATGAGGGCGCGGAGATGCACTGTCAGAAAGGGAATGCGATGCTTCTGCATGCAATTGAGTTCGACTGGTTGGACGATGTTCTTGCTTGAGAGTCTCTGTTTCGATCCAAAGTAGTGGACTAGTAACAGTACACAATCGATGAGAATGTTGATAGAGTTGTTGACGAGGAGGAGAAACACTGCGCAAGTGAAGCCTGAGCACCTCAGCCCGTGTTTAAGCGAGTGTCATGTGACCGCGGAGTCAAGTTCAGGCAGGCGCGACACAAAGGCCGGCACCACCCGAGCGCCGGGAACTTCGTACAGTAATTATTGTGCAGCTCTTCTGTTGCTGCTGGCAAACTCACCAACTCACTACCATTCTCGAGCAAAGTGACGCAGATTGGGCGCCAGTAACAACCCCGACATCTGATCTGACTGACATCAAAGCCATTCACCGGAACAAACTCTAAATCCAACCGTGGTCGCCCTTTCTACAAGAACGCAACCGCCCCACCTGGCACCTTCTCATCCACCACAAAGCGCCTTACCACACCTCGCCTCGCGTGTCGACTGCGGAGTCGTGCCGACAACAACACCACCCTTTCGACAAACAAATTGCCAGCAGTGCACACTACCCACCTCATCATCTGAATGGCACGCACAACCCCACATACTTCCTCCGACAGCGCCATCTCGACTCCCTCCAATCGCATTACCAAATCCACGAGCGACCGAGCGAGTACTAGAAACACCCGCCAGCGTTCGAGGTTGCTTGCTGAGGCGAGTATCAAGGGCATGGTCGATGAAGCACTACATGTAACAGCCGGGGCGAGCGGGAGCGGCACCTCCTCATCCAAGGGGAAGGGGAAGAGCAGGGTCGTGGAAGAGCCAGAACAAGATGTGCTGGGCTACGACGAGGACTGGAAAATGGTCGAGCAACCAGGAGAGCACCCGTGTCCGGTCACCGACAAGGACATCAACCCCTTTCGAATCATGGAGCTGCCGACCGAGATTCGGCTTGAGATCTACAGAGCCTGCTTAACGCGACCCTACAACATCCTCCTGTCCAAGAGAGAGAAGCCGCAGCAGATCGAGTCGATATCTGACCACGACGAGGACATGCTTGGTGGGCCTGAGAGTCCTTCTGACGTGAGTGACAACGACGGTGACCTTACGGGCACCAACGGACCGTCATCTGCTCAAGTGCTGTCTGGTCCTCTGTCAAGTGTCCCTCGCCCCGCTGTTGCCTCTACCGGTCTGCATGGCTTGACAGCACGTGCTGTTCACCGGCCACTTTTCCTGTCCTCCCGTAACGCTTCCGCCGGTTCTGCCACTAGCAATGCGGTCACGTTTCCTGCGCTCACCCATGGCGGATCGCAGTCTTCCAACAATGGTGGTGTCTATCGAAGCAGAACGATGCGGACCGGCCGCTTTCGAACCGTCTCTCAAGCCCGCTCCACCGTCATTGCCTCCGCGCCAGAACCAGAGCGCAATCAGCTTGCGGACCCACTCCTCGTCAACATCTTACGAGCCAGCAAGGAGATCTACAAGGAGGCGAGAGGCGTGTTCTATAGTGAGAACATGTTCACCTTGGACCTCAACACGGCCATGTCGACACTGTCGTGCCTCCATCAGAGATCTCGCCGACAGATCAAGCACGTCGAACTGGAGATTCCGACTTATAACGAGATCCTCGAGCGTTTCCAAGAGACCGTGCGTCTCAGCCTGCGCTACTGCTCGGGCCTTAAGACTCTGGTCATTCACATGCCATTCACCCTCCCCGGCGCAGATGGCAGCGGTACAACCGGTAACACGACGGTGTACGCGAACGGATTTGACATTCTACGTTGGCTGCCTCAGGAGTGTGCGATCGAGCTGAAGGGCAACATCTGCACAGAGATCGAGACTGTGGTCAACAAGCACTTGCACCTTGCCAAGACGCTTGACAAGGTACGTTACTCCGTCTGTCAGTTTAAGCCAGGATGGAAGTCGAGATAGTGGCAAGTCGAGTTGGAGAAGCAAGAGACTGTCTCGTCCTTTGGATGGTCATGAGTGCTCTTGGTTCTTGGTCGGCTCAGCTTGGGCCATACATTTGGGTCTCTCTTTTTGTGGCGAGAGTGGTGCGATTGGGAAGCGATTAGGATACCCCCTCTCTTTTGTTTACCTCAGAATGCAACATTGACTGACTCGTCCTTTCATCGGTGTTTAGCTCGCATACGCTCGACGACAGTTGATCTCCAACGACACCGGCCCATCGACGACTGCACCGCCTATTTCGAGTAGTTAGAAGAACGCTCCCGAAAGACCTCTTCACACTCACACTCCACCCGATTTGGACCCGTCGACCCGCACGGCCGAACAAAGGTTCAGGATGCCTCACGATGTTATTGTTCACGAGAATGATGGAAAGTAATGATCGTTGGATTCTTGGTGGTATAACTGTGGACCTCATGAGGATCGCTTTCTTGGTGGGCATGACACTGCGTGCTTGTTGTTGAGTGGGCGCTTTTTGGCGGCGGCCATGAGAGAAGCGATTATGAGCGTTGTGTTGTTGGTACATGCGATAAGTAATTTGGTTTCTCGTTATTCACTCTCAGAGTTTCACGGGGTCATTGGCACAGTACTTAATGAGTTCCAGCGTGTGACGCCCCTGCTCATGTCTACGAGCCATATGATCGAACGACCACGCACACCGAGACACAATAAAAGCAGTGCACTCAAAATCGCGGGAACGGAAAATCGCATACATCTTTATCCTATTTCGACACTTCCTCCCCACCATGCTGTGTCCGAATATGCCTCTCGAGATTATCCTTCCTCTTCGACGACGACGCCAACTCCTCCGAGAACTTACAGCCTGGGTAGGGGCAATAATGCTTCTGCATCCCAGCTTGGGTCGTGGGATGCCTGGACTCGCAATGACGGCGCAAGTCCTTGCTGGTCTCGAAGCCCCGGCCGCAGTCCTCGATTTGACATTTGTAGGGGCGGTCGTGCTTTTTACGGTGTTTGCTGAAGGAGGGGGGCTGTTAGTGATTGTGGAAGAGGAGTTGAGTTGGGATGTCGGTGGGCTTACTTGAAGAGGTAGAGTTTCTCAAAGGTCTTGTGGCAAACGGGGCAGGTATGGATCTTGTCGTGAGCGGAAGAATTGGCGGGATGGGTAGACGACGATGCTCGCGTGGCGTTCCCGCTTTGTTGTAAGTGAGTGAATGCTCCAGGGTACACTCCACGCTGGGAAGGTTCCCCTGAAAGCTGTTGTGCTGCTGGCTGACTCCGTCCATAGGCTGCGCTCTCCTGTCCAGCAGGATTCGAAGAGGAAGAAGAAGGTGATGTGTCATAATTCCACTCATACGACGGCAAAGGTCCCTGACCTCCGGACGAAACCCACGAAGGGTCGACGAACTGAAGAGGCTGCTGCTGGTGTTGGTGTTGTAGTAGTAGAAGATCTTCAGGACCCGAACTCAACGGAGGTTGTTGGCTGGAGATTGGAGACTTGTGCGGTTGGTTTTACTGGTGAAGTGGAAGACGCTTCTTCCTCGATTAGTCCTCCTGAGGGAGATGGAGCGCGGGAAGGCTGGTAAGGGGGAAACAGCCAACAGTCAACAAACGACGAAACGATCGAAAGGAACGCTCAAATGAAGGGACGAAATCGCCCTCGCTGAGAGCGACCTGGAGAAAGAGAAAGAAAGCTTTCTACTACGAGTGTGGATGGGTATATATGTACGTATCTCAGGAAGGAGCGCCCACATGCATGTAAGCTATGATTGGCTAACAGAGATGGTAGGCCTCAAAGTTTCTTTCCTTGCAGCAAACCAGCCCGACCATGCACATTGATATCAATGCTCATTTCTCGCCTATGAGAGACAGACACGAGGCCTCCGAACCGTGGATGTTGACCGTGGAATGCTGGTCGAGATTGAGGGGAAAATTGCATTCATGAATCAAGGCCGTGGAGAAGTTGTGGTGAGGAGAAGGACTTAAAAGGCCACGAGGTAGGCTCGCTGGTATGGTCAACGCCTTCGTCCTCCCCTCGCAATGTCTCCAACATTCATTGATACACCTCACAGCCTTGTTGCCTTCCTCGACGGCTTGCCGGATTGTAAAGGCCAGCCACCGAGCCTTTACGTTGACCTCGAAGGGAATAACCTCTGTCGGCATGGTACTCTGTCCATCATCACGATTCTCGTCCAACCTCAGGGGAAGACATACCTGATCGACGTCACCACTCTCGGTGCCAATGCCTTCACAACGAACTCCACCAACAACGGGTCCACCTTGAAGACCATCTTCGAGGCTGAAGACATCCTCAAAGTCTTCTTCGACATCCGCAACGACTCGGATGCCCTCTGCAGCCTGCACGGCGTCCATGTCCACGGCATCGAAGATCTCCAACTCTTCGAGTTTGCTTCACGCAGCTTTGAGAAACGCTGCGTTCATGGCCTAGCCAAGTGCCTCGAGAAGGACTTGCCCCTGCCATATCCGGAGAAGCACCAATGGCAAAGAGTCAAAAACGAAGGACGCAAGCTCTTTGCTCCTGAGTCGGGTGGCAGCTACGCCGTCTTTGATCAACGACCAATGACCACCGCGATGATGGACTACTGCGCCCAAGACGTCGTCCATATGCCGCGGCTGCGTGAGATTTATCTCAACAAACTTTGCGATGCGTGGTATGTCAAGATCAAAGCCGAGAGTGAGGCGAGGGTTCGGCTTTCTCACGGCTCGAACTACAATGGCAAGGGGAGACATATGGCCTTGGGTCCTACCGGATGGGGCATGTTTCGACCTACTATGCACGAGATGCGGGAGAAGACGCTGTTTCAAAGTTCACCAGCGAAGAGGACCGTTCGTCGCGATTCTTGGGAGAGTTCTCACGGTTACCACGATTATGATTACGATATCGAGTATGAGTATGACGATTGAGAATCGTTTATTTTATTCATTCGATCCCGTGAGTCTTCTCCAGAAGGGACGACGATTTGGTCGTTAAGGAGGAGTACGGCGTCTCACGGACGGTGTTCGTACAATATCGATCAGTCAACGGCATCTGCGCAGGTGTGGATCTGGAAAGAAAAAAACTCGTTCAACCTGAACTCTCGCTTGAACTACAATAGTCTTGTTTAATCCCAAATTCCCCCTTCCTCAAAACCTTCCATCTCCTCCCCTTTCAAACAATAACAAGTCGCCCTCCCAACAATGTACTTTACTGTACAGCAGACACACTCGCCTATCCACCCACTCGCACCCATCCACCTCCCTCGCCTACCCAAAGGATCAACAACCTTATTTCTCAACACCTCCACCATCAGCCTTCGCCTTCGTCAGCGGACGAAACCTTCTCGCATCTATCATTCAAGGGCTGATGAGCATTCGAAAGAGTCACTTAGAACAAGCCCTAAGACGAATCGTCCCCACCAAAGAAAGTCCAGAGTAGACTCGTTGGTGCTTATTAGAGGAAGCGACTTCGCTCATGATCCAGTGGTAGCAGCTGGCTGATTTTCAGCCCTACAAGTATTTTCTGCGGGGCGTAGACCAGACCAGCTGTGGAATCATGGCTGAAATGGGGAAGTAAAGCGCTTCGTAGGGAGGACGGGGGTTTGAGGACGGCTTACATTGGCGAGCTTGTCATCACCTTATTACTGTAAGTCGTGTGTACGTGTGTGCGTGAGGTGCAGGGTCTATGTCTTCGAAGGCCATATATCAATGGCGCGCTCGATCGCAGTCATGTCATAGTAGTTCCGTCCAGTAACAGAAATTATGCTACCGCAATCAAGCACAGTGCCACCCAAAGTCGACGTCTTCATCTCAGGCGCCGGGCCCGTGGGGCTACTGCTGGCCTACCACCTGACCAAACTCCACCACTCCGTCTACATCGTCGACTCGGCCGACAAAGCCTCACCAGACTTTCCCATGTACGGCCGCGCCTCCACGCTCTTCGCACGAAGCCTCGAAATGCTCGACCAGCTCGACCTGTACGACGCCCTCGCGCAGGAGGGGCTTCACTCCTGCCAGACCTTCACGTACAGGAACGGCGAGAGGGTGCACGGACGAGGCTGGAAGATCTTTGAGAATCCTGGGAGTTCGGGGACATTTTTTGAGGAGACCATGAACTTGAGGTTGAAGTTTAGCGAGGATATTATTCGTGGGAAGCTCGAGGAGTTGGGTGGGGAGGTGCATGCGCCTTGGAAGGTGGTTGGACTTGAGGTCGACGAAGATGCTGAAGACGATTATAAATGTCGTGTGGAGTGCGTCGATCCTGAAGGCAAGACGCGAGAGGTGAGGGCAAGGTATGTCGTAGGCGCTGATGGAGGAAGTAGCGCCGTGAGGAAGCTGGCTGGCATTCCATTCCCTGGACAGCGAAAGACCGTCATTGGGTGCGGATGGACGGCGTGGTAAAGACAAACATCCCTGAGGCGAGGAATGGTTTCGGTTCGGTTGAATCTCCCAGTCACGGACAAGTGCTTTGGCTGGCTCTTGATCACGGAGCGACACGAATTGGATACGCGCTGAATGACAAGCTTTTCGAAAAGTACGGTCGTAGTATGACGCCAGAGCAGGCTGTGTATGACGCCAAAGCTGCAGTTGCGCCCTTCGAGCTTGAGTTCGAGAGGGTAGACTGGCATACAGTTTATGGCATCCAGCAGTGCGTGGCAGAGCGACTCGTGGACAGAGAGCGAATCATTCTGGCAGGCGATGCCGCACACGCGCACTCGTCCGGACTTGCGCACGGAATGAACACTGGCGTGCACGATGTAGTGAATCTTGGTTGGAGGTTGGCTGGAGTTATCAAGGGGTGGTTTGGACAACCGATTCTGCAGAACTACTCGGACGAGCGTCGAGGAGTTGCACATCAACTGATTGAAAACGACAAGATCGCTAGCAGCCTGATCGGCGGAGAGAGGCCAGAGCAATTCAAGGGCAGACCAGAAGACGACATGGCCTTGCTAGGTGATTTCTTGGAGCAAACTTCTGGCTTCGCGCTGGGAGTGGGAATCTTCTATCCGAAGAACTTGCTAAACGATGTTGACAATGCACTGGGGTCAGTCCCGATCCAGCCCGGCCACAGAGCAGCAGATACATTGCTCCACAAACCTGGACTGCGAAGACTGACCGTCCGACTTCATGAACTGATGAAGTACAATGGCAAATATCGAATACTTGTCTTCACAGGCAAGCCGCATCTCTCTCAATCGCTTCTGCAAACGCTTCGATTGCAAGTTGACAAACATCAACAGCGATTCGCGCATGCGGTGGATTATATGACGATCATCGACGGCCATGGCAAGAACCTCGACGAATATCTCGGAGTTCGCAGGTTCGGCAGCGGTTTCTGGGATGGAGACAGCACTGCGCATATGAAGTTTGGTGCGGCCGAAAATCTTGGCTGCATAGTTGTAGTGAGGCCAGATGGCATTGTTGGTGCTTCTGCCGCACTCGATGGCTTCGAGGACAAGATTGTGCCGTACTTTGGCCGCATCCTCCTTGGCGTAGCTGCTCAGAAAGGGGCGCTCACGAATGGCTTGGCGAGTGTCGGTCAACTGATCAATCCGTTCGAGAATAATCTCGAGCACTCTCGAAAGAATGCGGCTATGCTAGCCTGATGTCGTTTTTGGTGGTATGGATTCTTGTCGCTTGTACGATTTAGAATGAGGAACGATGTCGTAACTTCTATTTTCAGCCAGTATCGTCCACGTCATGTCTGAGCACGCTCCCAGAATCGCTAGGCAAGGTCGATGAGCTCGGAGCTTGCTGTTCATACATGAGATAGCTCAGCGGTGAGCTCTGCGCGGCTGGCTCGGGAGTATGCCGTAGGACGGAACTAAAGCTCTCCTCGCTATCGGTATCAAGGTGAAGGTATGGGGTGGCATTGCGAGATGACAATGCTTCTCTTGCTGTGACTGGACTTGGCGCGCTCGACTGTACTGAGTGTGGAGGTGGCGATGGCGTCCTCGGTTGAGGTGCACCCTCATAAGGTAGTGATAGAGTTGGGACTCGTTGTTCGGCTAATTCCTCCTTCTCGCTGACTTGTACTCGGATCTCGTCGATGATCGCATGATCCAACTCCGTCATTTCAGACAACAGTTCTGCAAATGCGCTCATTAAGTTGTCGAATTCCTTTGGCCGGACTGGGTTGCCGGAGAAACGTGCTCTCTCGTACTGCGTGAGGAACCTTTGCCCGATCTCTGGCGACTGTACCAGACCGAGGTAAGCCAGCTTGGTGAGATATTCCCGTACACCCATCGTCGCAGGCCTCTTTAATACCTCCACAACCGTTGGATCCGCTGGCTGTGGCTCCCCTTCGACAGGCGTAAGAGTAGGATCTGACGGTGCCAGAGAGACAGCTCTCGCCTCGATCAAATGCGGCAGCTCCGCAATGACACTATCAAACTGCACGCCAGGCGTTTTGTTACTATCCTGATGACTGGGCGAAGACCATCCAGGATGCTGGACATCACCCCAAGGAGGATTCAGCGGGTCCACGCGAATCTCCGTTCCGACTACGTAGGCATTCTTGTCAACAACATTCTGCCTCTCAGTGGCTAGTATGCCTTCTTGCGCCGCCAAAAGAATCTCACCGAAGAGGTCTCTTGGCCGGCTCTCCCATGCCACAACGGCGCTCCTTTGCAATTGCTTCACGATCATCTTCCGGACCATGTTGCCGACCTCGCCGTCTTCGATCGGGACGTATGCTTTGCCTACGGAGGATAGCACTGAGCGGTTCGTGTAGAGGCGGCTGCTGTAGATGAAGATGGCGATGATGATGGTGAGGACGTATGCGCCGCCGATCATAGTGGTATATTGGAGGGCACCTTGCTGGATGGAGGCGTAGAGCATGGATATCGGGGTTATGGCCAGGAATACGAGGGTGATGAGGTAGATCAGAGTGTACGTTAAGCTGTAGAATACCCGGAACATGGGAATGCTTGGGAATCGCAGGCGACGCCCGGCGATGGTGACTATTTTGGCCATGGTGAGGTTGGCGAGGTGCAGCTGGGCTGCGCGAGTGGTGTAGTCAAGGCATGGTAGGTGAGAGGAGGAAGAGAGACATTGAGGTCGAGGGGGTGATGTCGGGACGGGAGCTTCGAGTCCAGCCACACTGCTGTGGCGCATGACATCCACATCAACAGCTCCTTCACATGCAAACGCTTCTGCGTTACACCACGTCTTACAAACCGCTACTACCCGAATAGTCTTTGTAAACCTGTTTGGAAGGCTTCTGTTGGGATAAGATTCATTGCACCAACCAGCACGGAAAGAAGTTCACGTCTGCTCACACTCAAACCCGACAAGCAGAAAAATGCATGCCATCGAACAATACTAAGACAGTCGCTTGGAACCCGACAAAGGCCGCATCTCATGTCGCCGTTCCTGTTTGCTGCAACACTCCATGCCCGTTCAAAAGCCCTCTCAGCCTAGGAGAAAGCTCTTCCGGAAAGTCACACCGCGTAGCATCAGGATGGCGCAACAACAACAGCAGCAACTTCGACGCGAGGACGAGACGGAAGACACTCTCGACGAAGCCCTCCGCGATGGAGCCCGTATTGAAGAGCTACCGTCCGACGACTCTGACGAAGATTTCGAAGACCTCGACGAGGACTTTACTGGTCCACCGTTCCCTGGCAAACACCTGCTCAAACGCAACGATGTGGACTTGCCGCCGTGGCTGCAGCCCGAGACGTTCAGTCTATTTCACGACGATTTGACGACTATGACGTCTGAAGCACAGGTCAAAGTTACGGCTGAGTGTCTCCCACTACTCACGGGCAAGGAGAGACTAAATGGATTGAGATACAACCGCTATGGGATCCCACATCTTAATCGCGAGAAACACATCGCTTTCCTCAAAGGTTCGCTGGAAGCTCTCCCGGCGCCCTACGTTGTCATCGATGCTAGCCGACCTTGGGTCTTCTACTGGACGCTCGGCGGCCTCTCATTTCTGGAGCAGGACGTATCGCCGTACACACAACGACTCGTAGAGACTGTGCGGCCACTTCAGAACCCCTACGGAGGTTTCGGAGGCGGACATGGGCAGTATAGCCACTTGGCAGGTACATATGCATGTCTTCTGGCACTAGCGGCAGCAGGTGGCCTGGAGGCTGTGGATAGGAAAGGACTGTGGCATTGGCTGGGACAGATGAAGCAAAGCGATGGCGGGTTTACGATGTCAAAGGGAGCGGAAGAGGACATCAGGGGTGCTTATTGTGCCATGACGGCGATCTCTCTGCTGAATCTACCACTGGAGTTGCCACCCGACGCACCTGCGAGGAAGGCTGGATTGGTGAAGTTCACGGACAGGTTAGGTGAATGGGTGGGTCGGTGTCAGACCTACGAGGGTGGGATTGCTGGGGCTCCGACGAACGAAGCCCATGGAGCATACGCCTTCTGCGCGTTGGCTTGTCTGAGCATTCTCGACGCTCCGCATATCAGCATTCCCAAATACCTCGATGTCGCAGCTCTACTCGGCTGGCTGTCCGGCATCCAAACATCACCAGAGGGAGGATTCGCAGGTCGAGCGAACAAGCTCGTTGACGCTTGCTACAGCCACTGGGTCGGAGGCTGCTGGGCGTTGATTCAAGCCGCTCTCGCCGGCCAAGCGCATATTGGTCGAACGCAAGATCTCTGGAGTCGCGAAGGCCTCGTTCGGTACCTACTATGCTGCGCGCAGCAACAGGGCAAGAAAGGCGGGATGCGTGACAAGCCCTCCGCCAGACCTGATGCATACCATACTCTATACTCTCTGGCGGGACTCAGTGCGGCGCAGAACCATTACTTCTACGATGTCAATGGTCCAAGTCAAGAGGGCGAGAACGGACGCTTGACGGCGGCGTTCAATTGGAGCGCAGAAAAGCCGTCGGATACTGAACTGGCTGCTTGGAAGATTGAGAGACAGGACGCAGTCATACCCGTGCATCCCGTGTTCGTGTTGCCCCTGGAAGTCGTGGAGAGGACGAAGTTGCAATTCGAGAAAAGCAGCTTCTGATGATGTCGTCAAACGCGAGTGCCCGAGAAAGTCGGATACAGCGAACAGGGATGCAGCAGGATTCTTTGAACGTCGTCAGCGCGTGACAAGTCTTATTGCGTCGCGAGTGGCGAACCCACTGTGGCAGTGTCATTAGCATCGCATCAAGCGGAATCGAAGATGTTGTTCACGTACACGCTCGTTCAGTCAATCTCTAGTCTTGCTTGGAACGTGTAGCGTCGTGGTGCCAAGGCAGTGTCATTCTTCTCTGACGGCTCAATGCCGGATCGGTTGCAGGACTGTTCGAGACTTGTCTGGCATGTCGCAGATCTTTTCTGGAGCCGACTTTTGACAGGTCGGGGGCGAGATGTTGTTCAAGGGTGTTGTTTGGAGATTGCCTCTTTGTGCGCGAAGTCGCTTTCGGAGGTGGAGGTTGGTGGTTGGACTCGATCTTCCACGACTTGTTGCTCTCTTTGTTCGTTGATTTGCTGTCTTGATCAGCGCTTCCTGTGCTTGTGCAATTGTGTTACGACTCACATCCAGAGCTGGTTGAGCAGTCAACCATGAGCAGACCAACATGCCTCTTAAGATCCAGCTTCTCTGGAAGAAGTCTCGGCGTAGCTGTTGCTGGGTGTAGTTTTGGAAGCCGTGCCTGACCAATGCTCAGTCGCGAGACATGGTATTTAACAAGAGGACTTACCAGGGATAGTTTTCGTCTAGATGCAGCTGCAATAATCGAGGATATCGTTCCAAGCTGATCAACGACCTTCGCACAGAGTCGTTATAAAACCTGCGACCATCAACGATCTTTCCCCTCGACTCCAAACACAGACACACTCACCCAACAGCACCAAACACAAACCCAAAACAACTCGCGAACAAAAACGGCAAGCTCGCAACACCAAAGATCAAGTTTCCGACGAAGCCACCGACGATCCCAAAGGTCACCGCATTCAGCGTGCCCGTCGTTATCGTCCTTATCATGAAGATACCAGGACCCGATACGTTGCCCCAGCCCCCTGCCATGCGCAGGAGACCTCTTCCTGCATCGTGGAAAGCGCTGCCGCCGTTGACGACGTCGTCTCTATCTCGCCGGAAAGCCATTCTGGGCGCCTGACAAGTTGCCTCTTCTGGAGGGCGTTGGTGATGGACGGTGCAGCACAGCAAGGGTGATGTTGTGAATCAATAGACTGGTTTCAGGTTGAGTTTCCCAATGGCTGTCACTTTTTCATCCCAGGTGTTCTTGTTGCCAGGCTTCGTTCACGTCCACGTCGACTTGGTTGTTGACATGGCGGTAAACACACTATGTTGCTCGATCAACACGTGCAGACGCCACTGACGGCTCTGATAGACCTCATGACCAGATGCGGTCGGAAGAGGTGGTAAGCAGACAGCAATATGTAGCTACTACTGCAGAGGGCAGCGTCCAGTGACAAGACTAAAGGTACCGCCGTACCGCGGAGGCCAAAAAGCTTCGCCGGACTTGGAGCATGTCGGTTGTCTGGCTGGCTGTTTCGCAGACGTTGAGCCGTGCATCGTGAACCCTGCGCCCTGTGAAAGATGGAGATGCAAATGGAGCCATTTGTTGTCGATGCAGAGGCGTCGTACACAATTTGGCGAGACTGTGCGCGTTCGAAAGCAGAAACATCATCGTCGACGCGTCCGGTACAGTATCCATCGCTGTCAGGTGCTGCTATTCTAAGATCGCCTCGCTGCAGACGTCTCGTACTTATCTTGCATGAGAGGAAGGCCCTAGTGAGAGCCAGAGCGATCAGGTCTCTCGGCTCCCAAACCGACGGATTGACAACCAGCGTGAAGGACGCAGCTTGCCGGCGATTGCCTGCCACGATCCCTCCTTCCTGCCACACCGATGCCGTCCAACATGAGCTGAACAATAATAACAATAACAGAGAAGACACACTCCTCGCCGTGGTGCGAACATGGACACCAACACGAGTCGCGTGCCCGCCGGCGCAGCCGCACCCGAGCAACCAATCATGCCCGCCATGCCAGTGCCGCGTCGTGTCAGCGAAGTCCGTTCTCCTGCGCCAGGCTCGCTCGATGCATTCCAGCCTGCCTACTCCCGCAATATCGACCGACTGGAACGCAGCGCCGAGGAGTTGTCCCAGGGGGGCAGCGACATTGGCGAGGAAATCCGCAAGATGAGTCGCCAGAACTCCATCCAGAGCAGCCACAAGGGCGACATCAGCGTGGTCGTGCCTCCTCCGCCGCGGAGAATGGGCAGTGGAAGGAGTCGCACCAGTTCGTACGCCAACAATACTTCCATCGTCGACGTCAACAGCAACGCTCGCTGGGGTGGATACTCGCCTGGGGGTTTCATCACATCGCCTACGGGATCGGTACGTTCGGGGAGTTCGTGGACACAGGCGTCGATGAACAGAGCCGCTTCTGGGACGCAATCGTCGAGACTGGCACAGATGGTGGAACCACTCCAGGAAGGCAGGCCTTTGGACTCGCCACTTGCGCCTAGCAGTGCGTCGATATACTCGCAAGAGCAGCACATGTCGAGACAGGCGTCGCAGTCGTCGTTTTCGAGACGGTACGACCAGATCGCCGGTCAGATTGAGGAGAGTTTACAAGCCATTCCACACACGCCGTCTCCTGATCACTACGAAGAGCAAAGGCATGATGCGTTGGAAGTGCACGATACACCCGATCGGCCTCATTCCACAGACACCTTCCAGGAGGCTCAGATTGCCTTCAAAGATTTCGACGGCGTCCATTTCGACCCGGACAGCGAAGAGTTTGTCGAGTTGGATGATCACGGAAATGAGTTGAGGCGAGTCTCTGCTCGTACCTCGTCGGGTAGCCTGATGAATGCTGCGTCTATTCTCAAGACACCGCGTGCTCGACCAGATTCGTACACCATACCTCCTCCGAGAGACAGCATGGTGTACTATCCCGCTCCCGTCCCACGGATGCTCAATTTACCCAAACGATTATCACAACTGCCTGCCGCACACGTGCAAGCCAAGAGAAGGTCCGAAATGCTGAATGAGCTACCTGCCGCAGCCAGGCAGTCTGCACCATGGATACCCCCAATTTTCGGCGAGGATGGAACAAGCGGCCAACCTGAAGTCAGGAGTCAACGATCTGGCTCAGGGTCCGCTCCGCAACAAGATCACCCTCGCGGCATGTTGAACGAACGCATGAGCATGGCCAATGCTCAGAACATGCCGCCGCAACTGCGGGCGAGTGTGTTCTTTGAACATCAACCTATCGGCCAAGACGTAGAGGTGAAGTCTGAGTCCGCAGTGGCAACACTCGATAGCATCCTGCAAGCATCAACTACTGCCCCCGTCAGCGCATTCACAAACCATCCCTACGCCGGAGATGTCCGCAAGACCGTATACGCACCTGAGAGGCCACATCAAAGAAAGAGCACGGCTACTACGCTCAACTCCGTGGAGAAAGAGAAGAAACTCAAGAAGAGGCGGAGCAGCAGCATTGGCAATTTCTTCAGAAGAAACAGCACGGATCTGGATGGCGAGATGAAGGAAGAGCCGAAGTCCAGGCCTGTCAGCCGTGGCAGCATGCTTGATTTCAACGAAGGTGGTAACAAGCTCAGGAAGAGAAAGAGCCAGATGAGTTTGGGGGCCAACAGCCTTGGTGATGAATTGGAGAGAGCCGAGAACAAGTCGGTCGGAATGCCAGAGGATGACACCACGCCAGATCGGAGGCGCCAGACGATGATGTCTGGAGGCCTGATCGACCAGGTTGTCAATAGCAGCCCGAAGGAGGAACGTGTGGCCAGCGGATCTCGACCTGCATCAATAATGACCAGTAAAGTCTTGACAGAGGCCCAGCAAATTGAGGAGGATTTCAAAGAACGTGAGGGCGAAGAGGATATCGAGTCGGAGGAAGAAGACCCGATCTATGCCCAGCCAACCACGCTGCTGGCAGAACTTCAGGTCCGCAAAGCTCAACTCAAGTCACGTAATCGCACTGCGGCTACGGCTTACCCAGACGGCATGCACAGCACTCTTCTGCAGCTTGATGCTGTCGAGCAGATTAATGCGAAGAAGCGACAGAAGCAACGTGTTGCTCTTGCCTGGGAAGATCCAACCCTGCGTGCAGAGGAAGAAGCGCGCAAGGACGAGATGGATGAGGATGTACCACTCGGTGTACTGTTCCCAGGCAAGGATGGCTTGATCAATCGCAAACTTGGAGATGGTCGAGACTGGAGCCGGCCTCTGGGACTTATGGAGAGACGCGAGCTGGAAGACAACGAACCTCTCGCAAACCGCAGGACAAGACTGAATCCTAGTGCAGTTCCGCTCAAGAAAGCTGTCAATACTATGTCGCAGATGCACCTCGCTGGCCAGCCTGATGCCGATGAGATGGCTAAAGAAGAAGAGGACGCAGGGGAGACTTTGGGTCAGCGGCTCAGGAGACTCAAGACCAAGGATGCCCTGGATTCTGCCATCTCCAACGTGGCACCAAAGGACGGCGAGCGACCGGAAAGCACGTTCACGGCTGATGTGCTTGATCAGTTCCCCGAGCTCAACATCAAAGACGGCGAAGCCAAAGAGCAAGACAAGGACAAGCGTGCATCATTGGGATCCAAGAAGGGGCTAGCCGTTGATGAAGAAGAGACGCTCGGACAACGACGCGCCAGGCTTCAGCGGGAACGTGAGGCTTCTGGTGAGCAGGCTCCTGCTCGTCCACCGCTTCGACAGTCCCAGAGCATGGCCAACCTCCTCTCTGCGAACCCGATCGGACAACGGGCGATGAGCAAGAACCAGGAAGCTGCTCAAGGTACTTTGCTTCATACTGCCAACCAGCAGCAGATGAAAGCTCGCCAGGATCTACTCAATCAGAATGTGCGCTCTGCCAGCTACGGCCTGGAAAAGCCACTGGTCGATGCTCGTCCCAACACCAGCGTTAACGTATCTGGCGGCCTCATCGGCGGAGAGCGCAGCAGACCAGCAAATGGTGCCTTCGCTGGTGGCACTTACAACACCAGCGGCTACGGCATGACCCCAATGGACAATTCGGCCATGATGGACCCTCTAAACAACCGCCACAACATCACATCCGGCCTCGTCGGCGCCCAACGCAGCCGTCCCGCCAACGGAGCCTTCGTCAGCGGCGCCTACACCGGCCTCCCCACCTCCACCAGCATGCCCATGTTCCCCGGCGCCGCCGCCGCACCCCAAAACCCCTACTTCGCCTCCCCCACCGCCGGCATGTACGGCCAGATGCAAATGCAGCCCCCGCAACAGATGCACGCCCCGGCGTACTACGCGCTCACGGGCGCCGCGGGCCCGCAGATGTCTCCCGCGGCGTATAATCCCCTGATGGGGCCCATGGGCGCCGTGGGGAATACGTATGGGTATGGGGCGCAGCAGCAGATGAATGTGAGTATGGGGTTGGATGGGGCGAATTTGGATTCGGGGCAGAGGGCGGCTATTGATCGGTGGAGGATGGGGATTGCTTGATTAATTCATCTCCCCCTTTTTGGGTGGATGGATGGATGGATGGATGGATGGTGTGGTGTGGTGTGGATGAGGATGGATACATGTATTGCATATGATGAGTGCTTTGGGTGAAGGATATCTTGCATGGCATGGCATAGCGTGGCGGATAATATCGAGACGGCGGCATACACAAGGATATATCATGTCTCATCATGCGGAAATGATTGAAAAATGGCAGAAAGTCTTTTCGAGTTTCTTTGAGGTTCCAGTAGGTCTCACTTTTCTGGGCAATAGTACAGCAGAAGGGTATCTATCATAATAGTAGTAACAACGTTCTATACAACACGCAACGTCCAGTGATCTCCCTACGCCGTCTTTAGACTTCCACCACCTCCCCTCCCTTGCTCCAGATTCTTCTTCTGCCTCCACTGCCACTCCAACAACACGGGCAAGAAATTCCACAGATCAAACTCGGGCCAGAGACAATCCAGAAAGCGAATCTCCGTCTTCTCGTGGCATTGCCAGAGCATGAAGTCGGATAATCTCTGCACGCCCGATGTGCGGACGAGGAGGTCCAGGGGTGGGGCGTCGGGGGTGTAGGTGTGTTTCGTGATGGTTTCGGCGGTGATGATTTCCGGGTCGGGGAGAAGGGATTGGGGGCGTTTTTGGGCGGGTTTTAGGATCGGGGAGGTGGAGTGCGAGGTTTGTGAGGAGGGCGGTTGGAGGCTCGAGGAGGTTTCGAGGTCTTGCTCGGAGAGGGAGGCGGTGTCGGCGTCGGAGGAGTGGGGGTCTTTATCTTTATTGTTGTCTTTGAGGAGGGAGGGGGGTGTGGTTTGGTCTTCTTCGGCGACGGCGGGGAGCTGGCGGCTGAGGATGTTGCGCTGGATGTGCGTTTCGCTAAAGGGCCTCTTAAGCGGTGGTCTTTGGCTGGTTTCTTCGGGTTTGCTGAATTCGCGCACGGTTTCTTGCACGCTGTGGCAGATTTCTTCGCGGCCCGTGTAGGGGAAGCAGACGTTGAGGACGGCCGAGTCGTTGTGTTTGGTCATTTCGACGGCGCGCTCCATTTGTTCTTGCACGTCTTCTCGCATGAGGCTCTTGTCCCCGAGGATCTTGACGCAGGCGCCGTAGCGATCTAAGAGCTCGCCGTGTTGTGAAAGTTGGACCAGCTTCGTCTTGGCCATATCCATCAACCCGTCCACCTCGTATCTGCTGCGTTTGAAGTTCTCAATCGAGAAAGCGTAGACTGTCACTACGCGCACGCCGCTCTTGTAGCAAACTTCTAGGATTCTTGCCAGTGCTTCGAAGCCCATGTTGTGTCCTTCCGCGGTCTCCACCTTTGACTTGCGCGCCCATCGCCGGTTGCCGTCCATGACAAAGGCGACATGTTCTGGTATAGGGCCGCATCGTAGAGCGCCAATAACGGTTTCGCGGAGTTGTTGGAGAAGGAATTCGACAGGTGGAAGGGCGAAGAGCCAGCGGCGGAGAGAAGCATTGCGGTTGGCCATTGTATTCTCTGTATCGGAGGTCGTAGTCTAGTTGGAAGAGAGTATGTAGGTCGTTGGGATTATAAGCCAGCTCCAGGCAATGGCATTGGGGCGTTGAAGTGAATGACGGCGAACACACGTGTCGCGCAGTGGCTGTACAAATGGAAGAGAGTCTTGGGGGGTGGTTGAGAGCTGAGCGGGTTGCGTGGCGGTGTCGGGGTCAAAGTGTAAGAGCGAGAGTGTGAGGGTGAATGCGAAGGTGTTTCGTTTCCTGCTTTGCTGGTCCTCGCCAGCGCAACTGCAGCCAAGTCGGTGCTTGCTGGCTTGCTGCCGTCTTCAGCCACAATTCGCGGCCCGCCAAGGACCCCTGCGTCATGAGGACAGGGGTGCGTGAATGTTTCACTTCACTTCAGCTTCGATCTTCAACTCTAAATGCACACTCGTCTCTCCGAAACATTCATTCACTCACGACAGTCTTAGCGCGACTAGCACGTGTCGGTGATGCCCTGCTGAAGAGCTTCGAGTCGATCGAACATGCAGTTGGGACGTATTTGTGAGCAGCAGCTTCCTGCTCTCGCAATGACATCTGCTCTTGCCCTTGCCCTCCACCGCCAACATGAGTACCTCCTCTCGATATAGTTCTTTTCCATTCTGTCTACTCCATCACTTTCATCGCAACAGCATATCTCACAACAGCTATTCTTCGGCACATTGCGTTTCATGACGACGCCAACCATTCCGATTCCATGATCAATCGTTCTTCATGGATTCGCAAGACAGTACCGACAACATGAGCTCTTCTGATCAAAATCCCGCCCCTGACACCGGCGCCCATTCGCAGGAAGATCGCGAGGCAGCACGGGCACTCGTGCAGCTACACGACAGCCAGGAAAATGTAGCTCAAGACGATAAGGGCAAAGACGGGTTACATCCGCAACTAAAGAAAGCTGTGCTCAAATATGTTGGCCACGCACATTCCACCGTTGACCGCACTGCGCACGAAACTCCTGCCTCAAAGCAATACCACAATATGCAAGCCAGCCTCGTGCAATTCTTGGAGCAGAATCTGACGACGATCATCGAACCACCGGCCTTGAACGACTTGAAACTCAGGTGTAAATGCACCCCTGATGAGGTGCGCCAGATCATTCGGTCGCGTATATTCTCCATCGTGGGTAGTTGGACTGCCCTTCGCGAAGTGGTCCAATGTTATGAAGGCCACATACGAAAACGCTGGTCAAAAATGACCGTCGCCAAGCGCAAAAAGATGCTGAGTGAGAATCTTCCCAGCCTCCCAGAAAAACATCGTCCGGTCAACGACATTGCACTCGGGATCTTGGCCCGTGAAGAAATGACCACAAGGTGTTTTCGCAGCGTCTTCTGGCCCATGTCGAACCTGGAGGACCTTTCAAGGCCCAAGAACTTACTTCTGCTCTTGAATGCCCGCGCCCGGAACGAGCCTCATGTCTTCGCTCATGCAGACCTAATCTCGGTTCGATACCCGCCAGAGACGGTACTTATGGGTCCAAGCTGGCTGGAAGATGTCAAGGTCCTCCTTTCTGCCAATGAATTCCCTGCCAGATACGGCATTCTTTGCATCGAAGAACTCAAGGACTTTCCGAGACCCCACGAATGGGCCGAATGCTACGACGGCGCGGAAGGACTCTTCATCCTGGAGCTGCAGCATCAGATCGGTCAAGATTTGTTGTGTCTCACAGATGCACTTCTTCGCAATTCGCCTCCAGATTCAAGTTCGGATACCCAGGCCTCTGCGTTGAACTCAGAGCTTGCACCTTTGCAGCCAGACGTCGATCGCTTGACCAGTGCTTCGATGCTCCAAGCGAAGGTTGCGGACCAGCCTTACAGATGTCCAGAGGTTACCGACTTCGTCCGTCTGGAAAGACTCTTTCGGGCCGCTTATGTTCAAGCCCGTGACCATGTCTGGCTATTACGAGAGGCAAGTCCATCTAGAAGCACTGTCATCCACCTATCTTACGGATGTTGCTTTCTATCCATCAGACGCAAATCTCCTCTTCGAAAGTTTCCATATGCACATCTATTCTTGAAGTCTGTTCGAAGTATTGACGTGAAAACAGGACCCTGGGTATTTCGCAGCGCAGCTGCAGAGCCGTTTCGACCATCGCGAAGAACATGTCCAAGATCGACAGGGACGCAATTATGAAGACAAGAAGGACAAGATGCGACCAATTGTCTGGGCTGCAGTTGTGGCCGAAATGGTCGAGGGACCTATCAAAGAACTCACGCATTACGATCACTTGCTCAACCTTATCAACCAACTGCAGGACTTACATCAGAATGTTGACCCCCACGCGCCTCCGTCGACTGAAGCCAATAGAACGTACATCGAGACACTGAAACATTTCGAGGACCGGCTGGTTGACCTGTATACACACCTCGCGCCGCATCTCGCGCACCTGTTCATGGCATCACCTCCTGGCAGAGGGCAGACCCTCAGGCAAGACAACGGCAAGTTAATACCCAAAATCAGCGGCGATTTGCAAGGCTCGGTGATTGAAGTCCGGAGCCTAATAAGGGGAACGATGCAAATGGAGGACACAACCATCGACACGAGATCCATGGACTGCTTGGACGACCTGGAGCGACTTTTGCAAAGCGATCACTCTACCAAGGCTTTGTTAACGCCGCTGGTTGCTGAAGTTATTGGGAAAGTCTGCGTCGTTCAAGAGGCTTTCCGACAGCTACAAGCCGACCTGCCGTGGTATCGGGCCATGGCATATGTGGAGACTGACCAACCTGCGCCCGTGAAATTGTTCGGCGGAGAAGACTTTGATTCGTACTCTTCGACGCTTGAAGTCAGTATGATGACGATCGGCCTTTACAAAATGGTGCTTCCGGACACCAGCAACTTCACCTATCCGATCGCGGAACGTTATTCCGACGAGACGATCGAAGCTTTGGAGACGGCTGAGATCAACCTGGACAAGTTCTGGAGCGCATTCGACCAGGTTTTCGATGAGATTGACTATTCTCCTAAATTCAACTTGGAGAGGAATAGCTTCAGGACGCCGGCCTTTGACAGAGCCGTGCGGATCATGAAGCGTTGGAATGGCCTGATCCGCCACGAGGATGAGATGATTTTCAAGATTCGGCAGACTGATGATGATGTTGTCGAATGTGCGATCAAATCGCAGGTACGTGTTTTCCCAGCCAGAGTCATTGCTGGAGAAGTGTCTTACGAAGTACCCAAAAATCTCACTTCTTAACCACTGGGCTACATCATTTGAATCAGACGACATGCTTCGATGCCGGTCACAGATGGCAGGTGCTAACGCGCTAACAGAGACCGCCCCCGATCCACAAGTATCTCGGACAGACTTTCGCCGTCGATGCGAGAGCTCTTAAGGTCTTTCATACCATTTACTGGATTCCTTCGGACAGCACAAGGCCTGGCGACATCGAGTGGAAGGAGCTTGTACATGCGTTCGAGATGACTGGCATTGAGTCGGAAAAACTGTACGGTGGACTGTGGCACTTCACGATGACGTTGTCGGGGCAATATGAGGGAGAGAGTTTCTTCGTAAACGAGCCATGGCCGAAGGGCAAGGTCTCATACCCAGAGGCACGCAGGATTGGCAGGAGACTGACCAGGATGTTTGGGTGAGTCGACTATGCAACTTGACATGGCTTTAATCACTGAAACATGCCACAGGTAGCATCGACAAACATTCTGGCTCGCAGAACATTCCATCGGCCGGATCCCCAGCTTCGTAGCAGAGCAAGACGGCGACACCTGGAGTGGCAACGGGTGGGCCAACGCCATGACCTGGCAACTTTTACTCGAGAAATCGCGAGTCGACATCGTTAACGACATATCCCTGGGCTTCTCGAGAGACAAGCCACAGAATGGGCATGAGTGGAGGGAAGGGATTATGGCGAACAACCGAGATACATTCGTGTACTGCTGGCCTTGCAACAAGGGCAAACGATTAGGAGAGCACCAGTGCGAATTGGTGGGAAGTTGGGAATTGCGTGGACGTGAGGATTCGGCGTGTGCGTCTGTATGGTTCGCGGATTCGATTTCGGATTCTTCGTCGAAGCATTCGCAAGAGTAGTCAATAATAGAGAACTGTCGTTGTCCACGTGCAGTCGTTGTCTCGGCAAGCCGATTTCGGATCCTTCGCGTGCACGGGCTGGACCCCTGCGCTTTCTTTCATTTCTGCAGCGTGACGCCAGTCTTCTTCTCTCATCAACACTACCCTCACCACCACAATCCATACCTCTCGCGCGCTGGCCGCCGTCCCCGTACACCAGAAAAGGACCGTCTGCGAAACGCCAAGTGCGAACAAGCAGGCAGCCAGCTTCCAGACGATGCGCGTGACGAGCTAGGCGGAGGCGACCAGGATCGCAGCTTGATTAACAATCACCCTCGACACTCATCATACCACCGGTCGTTCACACACCACCCAAAGCACCACCTACATACACGAGTGACGAGACAGCACACACCCATGGACGTCGGCGAGATGGACAAGCTGGTACGCCAGCTGACGGCGGGTTTCGAGGCCTTGCAGGAGGAGTATCAGAAGCTGTTCGGGAGCCATGTGGCGCTGGAAAGGAAGTTGGTGACGGCAAGGGAGCAGGTAAGATCAACATTCTTCTTTATGGTTATAGTGTTGGCTGTGTGTGGTTTTCGTATGATGAGAAGTTATTAGCTCTAGATCTGCAGCTGCCTTTTTGGGTGGTGATGGGAGATAATTCAAATTGACTCTGATTGTTTGGTCTATACTGCTTGTATTGAGGGATGAAGCCGGGTCTGGATATGGTTTTACTAACGCATGACTTGCAGTACAACGAACTCGCGAAACTGTTCGAAGCTGGACAGACTTCAACGCCGCCCTTGAGCCTTTCTTCGCTACAAGAAGAAGATCCAACTGCGCCGGCGACTGCTACTGAGATGTTAGAAAGAAGCACGGATAGACAATCGAAAGAGGCGGCGGATGTGGTCAGGACGGCTATCGCTGCTGCGAATGGCTTGCGGCATGGCTTGTCAGATAACGTTGGGCAGGGGGTCAAGATTTGGGGAGGACCTTCGGCAGATCGACTAGACATTGGAAGCTCGTTGATGCCTTCGATATCGGAATCACCCCTGGAACAAGACTTCACGGTCGAAGGAAAGCCGAGTAAACTGGGCTGTCCGTTTGCCAGCATGGCGAGCAAGAAGAATTTGAGCTCGCATGCGGCCAGCGTGTTGAGCAGGTATAACCAGAGTAATAGCATCGGCGCTCATGGCAGTGTCGCAGCGAGCACGCCTATCAGTAACGCGAGTCGGGTGAATGGGAAGGAAAGCTTGTCGAGACGACAGAGTAGGAAAGGCAGCTTCGTGGATCCTATCAAGGCCGAGATATGCGGATTATCCGACCACGATGCCGAGTCGCCTCACTCTGAGCCCAAGCCGTCCACACCAAAGGAGCCGACACCAAGTGAAAAGCCCACTGTTGACAATGCCGACGTGGGTGTATGTCCCATTCGCTTCCTTGACCAGCATTCGCCCGAGGAGGTCGCGACGTATTTCGAGAAACACAAACACGAACTACCACGAAGCCACGAAGTCTGTGTGATGAGATATCAGAGCAATGAAGAGCAGATCAAGCAATTGGACGCCAAATACGGTAATCTCGTCTCGATGATCCAAGGGCTTGGGCAGAAGCACAAAGACATGCTACCTGAAGAGCCTGACGAAGTAGTCGAAGACGAACATCCCGAAGATGTGCTCGACGATGCGAAAGTGCGCAAGTGGGCGAGTAGCGTCTCTGCTCAAGCCCCTGGAGCGGATGCTGAAGAGCAAGATGATGAACGGTTGCCACATTTCGAACGACCGCTTCGAGACATCCGCGTCGGAGAGTCTCCCAGTCGGCCCTGGGGCATTCCTGTACCTGCGAAATACCTGGACATGGACGGCGAGGCCAGCCAGACGAGTTCGAAGCCGGCAGTTATTGCCGGACCTGCAGAGCCGGATGTTCCACTACAGCAAGCCGAGGTACCGCAGGCTGAGAAGCCAAAAGGCAAATGTCCGTTCGATCATGAGGCGCTCAAGGCGATGGGGATCTCGAGGCCGGCGAAGAAGGAGGCTGAGGGTCAACCGGAGCAACCGAAACCTGTGCAACGTGAGCCTACGGTGCCGAAGGTGGAACCGCAATCGAAGCCCACGGAGGAAAAGGACAAGGAGGAAGACAAACACAGCAGACCGCAGATTGTGTTTAATGGACCGGTCTTCATAGGCTACAGCCCCGAAGATGCGGTGAGGTTTCTGAGAGAGGCTGGAGCAGCGCGCTCTTGAACGAGTGCATGGCATGCATTTTTGAGATTTCTTAGCGGCACGACTTTTCACGGGGCTTTACGAATTTACGAGAGAAAGATTGATTGATTGTACAGCATTGCCGCCGAGTGATGGCGCAAGAAAGAGATATCCAGATCCAGACCCATGATGAGGGAGTTTATTAGGATTGATTGTAATACGAAGGTTTATTGATTCTGCTGTGCGACTCTTATCCCTTTGATCGAGGTTGAGGCAAAGAAGCTGGCCATGTCGGCGGTCCTGGACTGGGGAACTCGCCAACTTTTTCCATGACCTCCGATCGAAAATCGATGAAGCCTTGGTGACACTGCAGAGAGTGCCTGTCACAGACCGGATCATCTACTTCTCATCGACTTCGAGTCTTTACGTAGCACCAGCCATCACACAAAGAAGAAGCCTCGCACGGGCGGTGTTTCGATCTCTGCTCGTTTCATTCGAATAGGCACCAGATCGATTGAAAGGCTTGAGTATCGTTCAGCCTTGGGTGCTATGCGCTCGATTCGAATCTGGCGCCGTTGATGGGCTTGCTGCTAGATCCCGGGTGAAAAGGGTGATTTTGATCAGGAAAGGCAGGAGTTTGGGAGGGAGATGTCTGTGTCGAGATGGCGTTTGGGTGGAGGTGAGCAAGGGCGGATGATGAAATGAAGAGAGGGAAGGAGGATGGGATGGGATGGGAGAGGGAGAAGTGATGTGATGGGAATACATAAAAGAGGTCGAGGTCTCCCTCCCTCGTGATGAGCAGCACAAGCACAAGCACCTCAAAAACATACCAGCCAACGACCAAACCAAGCGATTCCATCCCTCAAGCAGCCATGAAGTTCCTTCTGCTCGCTACCCTCCCCCTAATCCACGCCGCCACCCTCCACCCCCTCCCTCGCCAAACCGACGACGACTGCCGCCGCGTCACCCTCCCCGAAGCCCAATCCTTCATCACCGCCTTCTCAGACATCTGGACCCGCACCGGCGACTGGAACACCGCCGCCGCAGAGATCTTGTCGGAAGACGACTTCGCCTTCATCTCCAGTGGCGGGTTGTCGTTTTTGGGTCGTCCGGTATGAACAAGAAACCTTATCCAAACTTGCAGCGCTTCGACTGACACGGTCTGCTCGTGACAGCTCGTCCCCTCCCCC